>NW_027662144.1:5000-42500 GCF_963422515.1 Blennius ocellaris
AAGTTATCGTTGTTTCATGCATGTCTATTATAACCACTGTTCACTGTTTCACACCTGCAAGGGCACGAGTCTTTGTATTATTGAAACTGTACCACTCTGAGACTCTTCAAGGTCTCTGGCCTCTGGGCCGGGGGACATCTTATCTGAGACTCCTGCTTCAACTGTGTGAACCATATAGAAGTGTAACCACTCACACATACACACACACACACACACACACACACACACACACACACACACACACACACACACACACACACACACACACACACACACACACACACACACACACACACAGGCCAGTGTTAACCTGCTTTGTCTGTGTATGAAAATGTAACCGCCTACTCTAACTTTGAATAAAACGGGGCAGAGAAATGAAGATCGGGGCAGATCGGTGAACTTCAGCTCCTGAGGTGAATTCATTTCTCGGTCCTTGTACAAGCTGACTTATTGTTTTGACTCTTTATTGCTCTCGATAAACGGGGTTGTCTCTCTTTTCATTCTTGCAGGTTTTGTTCCCAACACCTCTCCGTCACGTGGCGTGCCAAGTCACCACCTCTGGAGAAGAAAGACAGCAGACAGCAAGAGAGGAGGTGAAATAGTGCTCCTCTCCGTCACATGGCGTGCCAAGCCACCACGTCTGGAGAAGAAAGAGAGGAGGTGAAATAGCGCTCCTCTCCATCACGTGGCGTGCCAAGCCACCACCTCTGGAGAAGAAAGACAGCAGACAGCAAGAGAGGAGGTGAAATAGCGCTCCTCTCCGTCACGTGGCGTGCCAAGCCACCACCTCTGGAGAAGCAAGAGAGGAGGTGAAATAGCGCTCCTCTCCGACACGTGGCGTGCCAAGCCACCACCTCTGGAGAAGCAAGAGAGGAGGTGAAATTGCGCTCCTCTCCGTCACGTTGCATTCCAAGCCACCACCTCTGGAGAAGAAAGACAGCAGACAGCAAGAGAGGAGGTGAAATAGCGCTCCTCTCCGTCACGTGGCGTGCCAAGCTACCACCTCTGGAGAAGGAAGAGAGGAGGTGAAATAGCGCTCCTCTCCATCACGTGGCATGCCTAGCCACCACCTCTGGAGAAGCAAGAGAGGAGGTGAAATAGCGCTCCTCTCCATCACGTTGCATTCCAAGCCACCACCTCTGGAGAAGAAAGACAGCAGACAGCAAGAGAGGAGGTGAAATAACGCTCCTCTGTTAGGTAAATTTGTACTTTATGTTTATTATTAGTACTTGATATAATGGGAATTAACATTTTGTAAGTTATCGTTGTTTCATGCATGTCTATTATAACCACTGTTCACTGTTTCACACCTGCAAGGGCACGAGTCTTTGTATTATTGAAACTGTACCACTCTGAGACTCTTCAAGGTCTCTGGCCTCTGGGCCGGGGGACATCTTATCTGAGACTCCTGCTTCAACTGTGTGAACCATATAGAAGTGTAACCACTCACACACACACACACACACACACACACACACACACACACACACACACACACACACACACACACACACACACACACACACAGGCCAGTGTTAACCTGCTTTGTCTGTGTATGAAAATGTAACCGCCTACTCTAACTTTGAATAAAACGGGGCAGAGAAATGAAGATCGGGGCAGATCGGTGAACTTCAGCTACTGAGGTGAATTCATTTCTCGGTCCTTGTACAAGCTGACATATATTTTTGACTCTTTATTGCTCTCGATAAACGGGGTTGTCTCTCTTTTCATTCTTGCAGGTTTTGTTCCCAACACCTCTCCGTCACGTGGCGTGCCAAGTCACCACCTCTGGAGAAGAAAGACAGCAGACAGCAAGAGAGGAGGTGAAATAGTGCTCCTCTCCGTCACATGGCGTGCCAAGCCACCACGTCTGGAGAAGAAAGAGAGGAGGTGAAATAGCGCTCCTCTCCATGACGTGGCGTGCCAAGCCACCACCTCTGGAGAAGAAAGACAGCAGACAGCAAGAGAGGAGGTGAAATAGCGCTCCTCTCCGTCACGTAGCGTGCCAAGCCACCACCTCTGGAGAAGAAAGACAGCAGACAGCAAGAGAGGAGGTGAAATAGCGCTCCTCTCCATCACGTGGCGTGCCAAGTCACCACCTCTGGAGAAGAAAGACAGCAGACAGCAAGAGAGGAGGTGAAATAGCGCTCCTCTCCGTCACGTGGCGTGCCAAGCCACCACCTCTGGAGAAGAAAGACAGCAGACAGCAAGAGAGGAGGTGAAATAGCGCTCCTCTCCGTCACGTGGCGTGCCAAGCCACCACCTCTGGAGAAGCAAGAGAGGAGGTGAAATAGCGCTCCTCTCCGTCACGTGGCGTGCCAAGCCACCACCTCTGGAGAAGAAAGACAGCAGACAGCAAGAGAGGAGGTGAAATAGCGCTCCTCTCCGTCACGTGGCGTGCCAAGCCACCACCTCTGGAGAAGAAAGACAGCAGACAGCAAGAGAGGAGGTGAAATAGCGCTCCTCTCCGTCACGTGGCGTGCTAAGCCACCACCTCTGGATAAGAAAGACAGCAGACAGCAAGAGAGGAGGTGAAATAGCGCTCCTCTCCATGACGTGGCGTGCCAAGCCACCACGTCTGGAGAAGAAAGAGAGGAGGTGAAATAGCGCTCCTCTCCATCACGTGGCGTGCCAAGCCACCACCTCTGGAGAAGCAAGAGAGGAGGTGAAATTGCGCTCCTCTCCGTCACGTTGCATTCCAAGCCACCACCTCTGGAGAAGAAAGACAGCAGACAGCAAGAGAGGAGGTGAAATAGCGCTCCTCTCCGTCACGTGGCGTGCCAAGCCACCACCTCTGGAGAAGGAAGAGAGGAGGTGAAATAGCGCTCCTCTCCGTCACATGGCGTGCCAAGCCACCACCTCTGGAGAAGCAAGAGAGGAGGTGAAATTGCGCTCCTCTCCGTCACGTTGCATTCCAAGCCACCACCTCTGGAGAAGAAAGACAGCAGACAGCAAGAGAGGAGGTGAAATAGCGCTCCTCTCCGTCACGTGGCGTGCCAAGCCACCACCTCTGGAGAAGCAAGACAGCAGACAGCAAGAGAGGAGGTGAAATAGCGCTCCTCTCCGTCACGTGGCGTGCCAAGCCACCACCTCTGGAGAAGAAAGACAGCAGACAGCAAGAGAGGAGGTGAAAGCGCTCCTCTCCGTCAAGTGGCGTGCCAAGTCACCACCTCTGGAGAAGAAAGACAGCAGACAGCAAGAGAGGAGGTGAAATAGCGCTCCTCTCCGTCACGTGGCGTGCCAAGCCACCACCTCTGGAGAAGCAAGAGAGGAGGTGAAATAGCGCTCCTCTCTGTCACGTGGCGTGCCAAGCCACCACCTCTGGAGAAGGAAGAGAGGAGGTGAAATAGCGCTCCTCTCTGTCACGTGGCGTGCCAAGCCACCACCTCTGGAGAAGGAAGAGAGGAGGTGAAATAGCGCTCCTCTCCGTCACGTGGCGTGCCAAGCCACCACCTCTGGAGAAGCAAGACAGCAGACAGCAAGAGAGGAGGTGAAATAGCGCTCCTCTCCGTCACGTGGCATGCCAAGTCACCACCTCTGGAGAAGAAAGACAGCAGACAGCAAGAGAGGAGGTGAAATAGCGCTCCTCTCCGTCACGTGGCGTGCCAAGCCACCACCTCTGGAGAAGGAAGAGAGGAGGTGAAATAGCGCTCCTCTCCGTCACGTGGCGTGCCAAGCCACCACCTCTGGAGAAGCAAGAGAGGAGGTGAAATTGCGCTCCTCTCCGTCACGTTGCATTCCAAGCCACCACCTCTGGAGAAGAAAGACAGCAGACAGCAAGAGAGGAGGTGAAATAGCGCTCCTCTCCGTCACATGGCGTGCCAAGCCACCACCTCTGGAGAAGCAAGAGAGGAGGTGAAATAACGCTCCTCTGTTAGGTAAATTTGTACTTTATGTTTATTATTAGTACTTGATATAATGGGAATTAACATTTTGTAAGTTATCGTTGTTTCATGCATGTCTATTATAACCACTGTTCACTGTTTCACATCTGCAAGGGCACGAGTCTTTGTATTATTGAAACTGTACCACTCTGAGACTCTTCAAGGTCTCTGGCCTCTGGGCCGGGGGACATCTTATCTGAGACTCCTGCTTCAACTGTGTGAACCATATAGAAGTGTAACCACTCACACACACACACACACACACACACACACACACACACACACACACACACACACACACACACACACACACACACACACACACACACACACACACACACACACAGGCCAGTGTTAACCTGCTTTGTCTGTGTATGAAAATGTAACCGCCTACTCTAACTTTGAATAAAACGGGGCAGAGAAATGAAGATCGGGGCAGATCGGTGAACTTCAGCTACTGAGGTGAATTCATTTCTCGGTCCTTGTACAAGCTGACTTATTGTTTTGACTCTTTATTGCTCTCGATAAACGGGGTTGTCTCTCTTTTCATTCTTGCAGGTTTTGTTCCCAACACCTCTCCGTCACGTGGCGTGCCAAGTCACCACCTCTGGAGAAGAAAGACAGCAGACAGCAAGAGAGGAGGTGAAATAGTGCTCCTCTCCGTCACATGGCGTGCCAAGCCACCACGTCTGGAGAAGAAAGAGAGGAGGTGAAATAGCGCTCCTCTCCATGACGTGGCGTGCCAAGCCACCACCTCTGGAGAAGAAAGACAGCAGACAGCAAGAGAGGAGGTGAAATAGCGCTCCTCTCCGTCACGTAGCGTGCCAAGCCACCACCTCTGGAGAAGAAAGACAGCAGACAGCAAGAGAGGAGGTGAAATAGCGCTCCTCTCCATCACGTGGCGTGCCAAGTCACCACCTCTGGAGAAGAAAGACAGCAGACAGCAAGAGAGGAGGTGAAATAGCGCTCCTCTCCGTCACGTGGCGTGCCAAGTCACCACCTCTGGAGAAGAAAGACAGCAGACAGCAAGAGAGGAGGTGAAATAGCGCTCCTCTCCGTCACGTGGCGTGCCAAGCCACCATCTCTGGAGAAGAAAGATTGCAGACAGCAAGAGAGGAGGTGAAATAGCGCTCCTCTCCGTCACGTGGCGTGCCAAGCCACCACCTCTGGAGAAGAAAGACAGCAGACAGCAAGAGAGGAGGTGAAAGCGCTCCTCTCCGTCAAGTGGCGTGCCAAGCCACCACCTCTGGAGAAGCAAGAGAGGAGGTGAAATAGCGCTCCTCTCCGTCACGTGGCGTGCCAACTCACCACCTCTGGAGAAGAAAGACAGCAGACAGCAAGAGAGGAGGTGAAATAGCGCTCCTCTCCGTCACGTGGCGTGCCAAGCCACCACCTCTGGAGAAGCAAGAGAGGAGGTGAAATAGCGCTCCTCTCCGTCACGTGGCGTGCCAAGCCACCACCTCTGGAGAAGAAAGACAGCAGACAGCAAGAGAGGAGGTGAAATAGCGCTCCTCTGTTAGGTAAATTTGTACTTTATGTTTATTATTAGTACTTGATATAATGGGAATTAACATTTTGTAAGTTATCGTTGTTTCATGCATGTCTATTATAACCACTGTTCACTGTTTCACACCTGCAAGGGCACGAGTCTTTGTATTATTGAAACTGTACCACTCTGAGACTCTTCAAGGTCTCTGGCCTCTGGGCCGGGGGACATCTTATCTGAGACTCCTGCTTCAACTGTGTGAACCATATAGAAGTGTAACCACTCACACATACACACACACACACACACACACACACACACACACACACACACACACACACACACACACACACACACACACACACACACACACACACACACACACACACACACACACAGGCCAGTGTTAACCTGCTTTGTCTGTGTATGAAAATGTAACCGCCTACTCTAACTTTGAATAAAACGGGGCAGAGAAATGAAGATCGGGGCAGATCGGTGAACTTCAGCTCCTGAGGTGAATTCATTTCTCGGTCCTTGTACAAGCTGACTTATTGTTTTGACTCTTTATTGCTCTCGATAAACGGGGTTGTCTCTCTTTTCATTCTTGCAGGTTTTGTTCCCAACACCTCTCCGTCACGTGGCGTGCCAAGTCACCACCTCTGGAGAAGAAAGACAGCAGACAGCAAGAGAGGAGGTGAAATAGTGCTCCTCTCCGTCACATGGCGTGCCAAGCCACCACGTCTGGAGAAGAAAGAGAGGAGGTGAAATAGCGCTCCTCTCCATCACGTGGCGTGCCAAGCCACCACCTCTGGAGAAGAAAGACAGCAGACAGCAAGAGAGGAGGTGAAATAGCGCTCCTCTCCGTCACGTGGCGTGCCAAGCCACCACCTCTGGAGAAGCAAGAGAGGAGGTGAAATAGCGCTCCTCTCCGACACGTGGCGTGCCAAGCCACCACCTCTGGAGAAGCAAGAGAGGAGGTGAAATTGCGCTCCTCTCCGTCACGTTGCATTCCAAGCCACCACCTCTGGAGAAGAAAGACAGCAGACAGCAAGAGAGGAGGTGAAATAGCGCTCCTCTCCGTCACGTGGCGTGCCAAGCCACCACCTCTGGAGAAGCAAGAGAGGAGGTGAAATAGCGCTCCTCTCCATCACGTGGCATGCCTAGCCACCACCTCTGGAGAAGCAAGAGAGGAGGTGAAATAGCGCTCCTCTCCATCACGTTGCATTCCAAGCCACCACCTCTGGAGAAGAAAGACAGCAGACAGCAAGAGAGGAGGTGAAATAGCGCTCCTCTCCGTCACGTGGCGTGCCAAGCCACCACCTCTGGAGAAGCAAGAGAGGAGGTGAAATAGCGCTCCTCTCCGTCACGTGGCGTGCCAAGCCACCACCTCTGGAGAAGAAAGACAGCAGACAGCAAGAGAGGAGGTGAAATAGCGCTCCTCTGTTAGGTAAATTTGTACTTTATGTTTATTATTAGTACTTGATATAATGGGAATTAACATTTTGTAAGTTATCGTTGTTTCATGCATGTCTATTATAACCACTGTTCACTGTTTTACACCTGCAAGGGCACGAGTCTTTGTATTATTGAAACTGTACCACTCTGAGACTCTTCAAGGTCTCTGGCCTCTGGGCCGGGGGACATCTTATCTGAGACTCCTGCTTCAACTGTGTGAACCATATAGAAGTGTAACCACTCACACACACACACACACACACACACACACACACACACACACACACACACACACACACACACACACACACACACACACACACACACACACACACACACACACACACAGGCCAGTGTTAACCTGCTTTGTCTGTGTATGAAAATGTAACCGCCTACTCTAACTTTGAATAAAACGGGGCAGAGAAATGAAGATCGGGGCAGATCGGTGAACTTCAGCTCCTGAGGTGAATTCATTTCTCGGTCCTTGTACAAGCTGACTTATTGTTTTGACTCTTTATTGCTCTCGATAAACGGGGTTGTCTCTCTTTTCATTCTTGCAGGTTTTGTTCCCAACACCTCTCCGTCACGTGGCGTGCCAAGTCACCACCTCTGGAGAAGAAAGACAGCAGACAGCAAGAGAGGAGGTGAAATAGTGCTCTCTCCGTCACGTGGCGTGCCAAGTCACCACCTCTGGAGAAGAAAGAAAGCAGACAGCAAGAGAGGAGGTGAAATAGCGCTCCTCTCCGTCACGTGGCGTGCCAAGCCACCACCTCTGGAGAAGAAAGATTGCAGACAGCAAGAGAGGAGGTGAAATAGCGCTCCTCTCCGTCACGTGGCGTGCCAAGCCACCACCTCTGGAGAAGAAAGACAGCAGACAGCAAGAGAGGAGGTGAAAGCGCTCCTCTCCGTCAAGTGGCGTGCCAAGCCACCACCTCTGGAGAAGCAAGAGAGGAGGTGAAATAGCGCTCCTCTCCATCACGTGGCGTGCCAAGCCACCACCTCTGGAGAAGAAAGACAGCAGACAGCAAGAGAGGAGGTGAAACAGCGCTCCTCTCCGTCACGTGGCGTGCCAAGCCACCACCTCTGGAGAAGAAAGACAGCAGACAGCAAGAGAGGAGGTGAAATAGCGCTCCTCTCCGTCACGTGGCGTGCCAAGCCACCACCTCTGGAGAAGCAAGAGAGGAGGTGAAATAGCGCTCCTCTCCGTCACGTGGCGTGCCAAGCCACCACCTCTGGAGAAGAAAGACAGCAGACAGCAAGAGAGGAGGTGAAATAGCGCTCCTCTGTTAGGTAAATTTGTACTTTATGTTTATTATTAGTACTTGATATAATGGGAATTAACATTTTGTAAGTTATCGTTGTTTCATGCATGTCTATTATAACCACTGTTCACTGTTTCACACCTGCAAGGGCACGAGTCTTTGTATTATTGAAACTGTACCACTCTGAGACTCTTCAAGGTCTCTGGCCTCTGGGCCGGGGGACATCTTATCTGAGACTCCTGCTTCAACTGTGTGAACCATATAGAAGTGTAACCACTCACACACACACACACACACACACACACACACACACACACACACACACACACACACACACACACACACACACACACACACACACACACACACACACACAGGCCAGTGTTAACCTGCTTTGTCTGTGTATGAAAATGTAACCGCCTACTCTAACTTTGAATAAAACGGGGCAGAGAAATGAAGATCGGGGCAGATCGGTGAACTTCAGCTCCTGAGGTGAATTAATTTCTCGGTCCTTGTACAAGCTGACTTATTGTTTTGACTCTTTATTGCTCTCGATAAACGGGGTTATCTCTCTTTTCATTCTTGCAGGTTTTGTTCCCAACACCTCTCCGTCACGTGGCGTGCCAAGCCACCACGTCTGGAGAAGAAAGAGAGGAGGTGAAATAGCGCTCCTCTCCATCACGTGGCGTGCCAAGCCACCACCTCTGGAGAAGAAAGACAGCAGATAGCAAGAGAGGAGGTGAAATAGCGCTCCTCTCCGTCAAGTGGCGTGCCAAGCCACCACCTCTGGAGAAGCAAGAGAGGAGGTGAAATAGCGCTCCTCTCCATCACGTGGCGTGCCAAGCCACCACCTCTGGAGAAGAAAGACAGCAGACAGCAAGAGAGGAGGTGAAACAGCGCTCCTCTCCGTCACGTGGCGTGCCAAGCCACCACCTCTGGAGAAGAAAGACAGCAGACAGCAAGAGAGGAGGTGAAATAGCGCTCCTCTCCGTCACGTGGCGTGCCAAGCCACCACCTCTGGAGAAGCAAGAGAGGAGGTGAAATAGCGCTCCTCTCCGTCACGTGGCGTGCCAAGCCACCACCTCTGGAGAAGAAAGACAGCAGACAGCAAGAGAGGAGGTGAAATAGCGCTCCTCTGTTAGGTAAATTTGTACTTTATGTTTATTATTAGTACTTGATATAATGGGAATTAACATTTTGTAAGTTATCGTTGTTTCATGCATGTCTATTATAACCACTGTTCACTGTTTCACACCTGCAAGGGCACGAGTCTTTGTATTATTGAAACTGTACCACTCTGAGACTCTTCAAGGTCTCTGGCCTCTGGGCCGGGGGACATCTTATCTGAGACTCCTGCTTCAACTGTGTGAACCATATAGAAGTGTAACCACTGTTGGGATCTGCAGGACCACAGAAAGTTTGTTCATTTCTGGGGAGAGACAATATTCATTTGTCATGAGACGCAGTCATGACATGAATTCTGACCCAGGAATGTGATGGCCTTTCACACCTAGAGTGGGGAAGGGGGGACATTCTCCAGGACCTTCCACCCCCCCCCCCCCCCCCCTTTCTGCTCACAAGACTCTTCCCCCATGCAATCAGCCAGTCACTGATTGGTTGAAGCTCTCAGGCTTCGACACCTCTGAAGTCACACGTGGACAAAAGGCTTTCACCCAGCCTCCATTCAGAGACTCTTGCAAAGCAAACTCCAAGGAGGTGGGTTGCTGCAGAGCAGCTCATCCAGTGTTAGCACACAGCTAACACGAGAGGCCGGCAACCAGAGGCCTCCACTCCTCAACTCATCTGCTGACCCACCACGAGGGTCAGACCTTCCCCTGATCCAGAGACCAGCACCCAGAGTCTGCTCTCCAGGGAAACCAACCGGTTCCTCCAGGACGGGGCCAGGGACCCTCACAGAGCTTCTTTGTGTTTTTCCTGAACAAGCAGGAAAACCATCACAGACCTGAGCGACCAGCTCCTCAGTCTGAACAAAGGGACAACCAGGCGCTGTAAGAAGGACTCCTGAAACATCAACTCCACCTTCTTCTTCTCAGCCTGCAGAACCAGCAACCACAGTTAGCAGGAGGTGCTAACTACAGGAGAAGGCACCAGCTTCCCTCCAGCACGACAACTGAACTCTTCCAAGGAAGTGGTAACAACTGGGCATTACTTGAGATTAGTTAAACTTGATGCTATGCATAGAACTGTTTAACTTTATGAAGATGTGTTGATTCTGTTACAGTGATCGCGTTCTGTTGATTATGATATTAGGCACCGTTATCAACCTGTAAACCACTGTTAGCTCTGCCACAGACACAGGGTCTGCATGCTAATCTGCTTTACTAACTTGTTAACTCGCAACCCTACACATATCACATCAAAGACAACATCACACCGTAACCGAACACCATCTGACGACTCCTGACGTTTTACAAGACAAGTCTCATTCACATAAACTCATTCTAGAAATGGTCCCTTAGCAGAGACACACAGAAGCAGATGCTGTGGCTAGCTTCTATTGTTCTTTTGCTATCAGCACATGGCCGAGCTGTAAAGGACAGACTTCCTGTTCTCTGACAACTTCCATTTGGAATGTAGTTTCTTGTGATCCGCCATCTTGTTTTGTAGTTCCATCACACGTCACACACACACACTCCCTCCAACTCTCTCTCTCTGTCTCTCTCTCCACACACACACACACATGCACCTACACACACCCAGCTGTATATAGGTAGTTAGAATCTGTGTTTTATTTGTTTTCATTGTTAATAAATATATTTTTGGAATCATACTTGCTGTTTTATTAATGTGCACAAAGGTGAATGAAATGTCGACCTCTTCTGTGTTAAGAACTCCAAAATCCTTCAAGCTTTACTGTTAATTCTGGTAATTGTAATTAATTTCACTATTAATTCAAATTCCTGATTAACTGTTTAGTATATCTTATGAGACTGATATAACTGAATTGGCTATCATTTCCTGTTACGACAGGTGGTGCTCCGAGGTATCTGATACAGATCAGATTAAATTTCAACATTATTAATAACTATCTTTGATAATTATTAATCATTATTGATAGCCAACCAAAACATAAATAGTGATCCATCTGAGGACATAATGGTCCCAACATAATGGTGCCCCGTGTGAGGCTACATAATGGTGCAGCCTGTGTGAGGCATAGCAAAGTCGACTTTCATTCATATTTGTGCAATATTAATATCAGCATACACTTTGGTACAAACCAAAAAATCTCTGATTCCGGTGTGAAATCTCTCAAAGCTTTCACATCCACCATTGTCTTCCTGCTACCGCAGTAGACATCCAGCCGTACTCACAAAAGTACAACGTGGTGAAAATTGTTTTATTCACAGCTGAATCAAAATTGAGAGACAGTGTGTGAGTAAATAAGTCCTTTGAGTTACACTGGAGTTGCTGCTCCAGCTGACGTTTCCAAGTCACTGCCCTGCAGTGAAACATTAGCATTCGAATGACACCCATTCAATGCAACTAGAAGCAAAGTTGGTGATTCTATTGTCCTTAAACTTATCACACCAGTGCCACCGGCCGTGTGATACTTCAAGAGTGAGTGAGAATCAGCTGATACTGCCAACGCATATCAGCATAAGAGCATTTTCGCCACAGTGACCAAAACACTGTGAAGTTTTTACCTTGCTGTTATTTCCAAATTCCAGCTTGAGTTAAAGTTTAAAATTATTCCTAACTGATACTGCCATGCATTTTAGTTAGTGTATGTTTTAACCCTGGTACGCATTTGCAATCGTAAATTCCTACCTGATCTTATCTGTGTGTGTGAAGCTCTCTCTCCACAGGGAGTCCCCCTCACCACACAGAGAAGAACAATCCTTTGATCAGGCTAACCACAGGAACATTTTATGGTGTCTGCTAGACAACTCCATAAACACACATTTAAGTTTCAAACGATAACTTAATCTTAGCCTCATCATCATCATCCCTTTTGAAACAATGGAAATCAATAATTTGGACGAGTTGATCGCTTCAATTGCAAAAAGCTTGAAACCTGGTTTCACGGACCTCATTGGCAGATTGAGTCTGGTTGAGTGCAATGAAGAGATGATCTCTCTAATTAGTGGTTCTGGTAATGCACAGACTGCATCCCATGGTTCATTGTTGAGATGTTTGCTTCTAATCTTTCATAGGCAGACCACCCTCGCCTGTAAAGTTAAAGCAGACTTAGAAAAGGAAGTAGAACTTTTGAAAGTGCAAAATGCTTCTCTCCTCCATGAAGCTGGGACAGCGAGTAGAAAAGCATTACACTACTTAAAAGATCTACATGCAGCAGAGTCAGAACTCTGCTCACAAAGAGAAGAACTGTTCAGGCTTAGATCAGAGAATCTAACCCCAGTCAGATCTTCCAGCCAATGTGACTCTGGTTTTTCAGATTCATCCTCTGTGGAAGAGGAGCAGGGATCCCCACAGACGGTGAAATCTGTTCCAACCGAGTCAATGTCTTTGGGACTCCAGTCATTTGCAACCTGTCTGTCAACAGACAGGGACTGCAATGACTTGACTTCCCAGTTTTCGGACTCAGATTTTGAGGAGACAGTAAGATTATCTTCCAGATTCTCTGATCAAAGTCCCTCTCATCCATCTTGTGACTCCCAGGTCAACAGGAGAAGGGGGGTCAGCTGCTTCACAGCTCCCCCCGACACACCTCCCAGACCTGAGGTATGCGAGCCAAGCCATACCTTTTCAAATGCTAATTTAGTCCAGCCTTTATCAGAGAGGAAATCCAAGTTCCCTCGGTTTAAAGAGCTGACATTTTTAGCAGAAGACATGCCAATATTTGATCCAGACAACTCTGATCAACATATTGAGGATTATTTGAGAGAGTTAGACACTCATCTAGTTGATCTTCCACACGCCACCGACAGGGAAAGGATTCTCTTTTTGCGGAAAACCAGCTCACGAGCGGTCCATAAGTTTATCCAAACACAACCTCCCAGTGTGCAAGACAA
Source organism: Blennius ocellaris (assembly GCF_963422515.1). NCBI lineage: Eukaryota > Metazoa > Chordata > Actinopteri > Blenniiformes > Blenniidae > Blennius > Blennius ocellaris. The sequence goes on from NW_027662144.1 coordinate 18,085, forward strand.
CTACACTCAGCTTCGCCAAGCGATGACGGAAGAATTTTCTTCTGCCGTTGATGAAACTGACTGTATAGTTGGAGCTCTCCAAATTAAACATTCACGTCTTGAAAATCCCAGGGATTTTTATCAACGTTTGAGACACACGTACTTTCAGGGTAGAAACACACCGGGCTTGGAAGAGAACCCAAAGTTCAAATCCATGTTCTTGCGTAACCTGCACCCTTCCATACGTGTTCACGTTGCACTCATGACACTTAAAGGTATTCCATCCATGCATGAACTCAGGAAGATCACACAAGCAGTCTGGGAAACTGCTGTCACTTCCAAAATCATCGCAAAACCATCTGAACCTGCCAGTTCCAATCCTACAGTGTCAAACAGATTTTCTCCCCCACACCCCTCTCACAACAGGTCGAGGGGTGGTGTGAAAAGACAGCAGGGAACCCAGAAGCGTAACCGCTGCATCCCACAGCTGCCTAGAGATGGCCATGCTCAGAACAGAAGCTGCAGAAGACCATACTGGGAGATTCTGTCTCAAAACCAAGACGTGCACAGTGACCGGTCTGACAGCGACGCCCACTCTGACAGTTCTGACAGTTCCAGGCACAGTCAGGACTTCTCAGACAGGGACAATGCCTCCGACCGTCTCTCTGTCTCCCACAACCAGGAGCGTTACCGCCCGGAGCCCCGAGCAAACCACAGACGCTCCAGGGCTCCTCATAGTCCATCCCTGCACTGACATCAACACAAATGCTAATCCAATGTAGCCACCTTGCTTCCTGCAGTTAGGCAGACTTGAGTTGTCAGCAGCAGCAGAAACTCCGTCCCTAAACAGTAATAGCAAGACACCCTGCTATTAACTTGGTAAGCCTAACTCCTGATTGGACGCAAAACACTGCTGTCCATTCAACAAGTACACTGGATTGTATTTTGTGCACAACCTTGTCAGACACAGAGCTAGTTTGAAACACTAGTTAGGACTCATTATGACTTACACATAGTCATATACATGCATTTCCATGCAGCTCTCATCAAGGTGACACCTCTCCTCCTTCTCACCTTAACCCATTCTAACTAACAACCCTGTGTCTCACTAACACCTAGTGGGAAACAAGTTAGTTATTTTACATCATGACAGTGTCATTGTGGTTTATCTGAATTTTGTTCCATAACCTGAAGGATTGTTTTGTACTACTCTTGCATAGCAGAGATAGATAGTACCAACAATGCCCAGTTGGTTACCAAATGTCCAGATGTTACCACATGAATGAACTGATGAACTGATGAAATGATGAATGAACTTTCTTTTCTGTGGACTGAACATGTGTGTCCTCAGAATCACACATCGAGTCTGCTTCTGAAGACACAGGGGGGATGTTGGGATCTGCAGGACCACAGAAAGTTTGTTCATTTCTGGGGAGAGACAATATTCATTTGTCATGAGACGCAGTCATGACATGAATTCTGACCCAGGAATGTGATGGCCTTTCACACCTAGAGTGGGGAAGGGGGGACATTCTCCAGGACCTTCCACCCCCCCCCCCCTTTCTGCTCACAAGACTCTTCCCCCATGCAATCAGCCAGTCACTGATTGGTTGAAGCTCTCAGGCTTCGACACCTCTGAAGTCACACGTGGACAAAAGGCTTTCACCCAGCCTCCATTCAGAGACTCTTGCAAAGCAAACTCCAAGGAGGTGGGTTGCTGCAGAGCAGCTCATCCAGTGTTAGCACACAGCTAACACGAGAGGCCGGCAACCAGAGGCCTCCACTCCTCAACTCATCTGCTGACCCACCACGAGGGTCAGACCTTCCCCTGATCCAGAGACCAGCACCCAGAGTCTGCTCTCCAGGGAAACCAACCGGTTCCTCCAGGACGGGACCAGGGACCCTCACAGAGCTTCTTTGTGTTTTTCCTGAACAAGCAGGAAAACCATCACAGACCTGAGCGACCAGCTCCTCAGTCTGAACAAAGGGACAACCAGGCGCTGTAAGAAGGACTCCTGAAACATCAACTCCACCTTCTTCTTCTCAGCCTGCAGAACCAGCAACCACAGTTAGCAGGAGGTGCTAACTACAGGAGAAGGCACCAGCTTCCCTCCAGCACGACAACTGAACTCTTCCAAGGAAGTGGTAACAACTGGGCATTACTTGAGATTAGTTAAACTTGATGCTATGCATAGAACTGTTTAACTTTATGAAGATGTGTTGATTCTGTTACAGTGATCGCGTTCTGTTGATTATGATATTAGGCACCGTTATCAACCTGTAAACCACTGTTAGCTCTGCCACAGACACAGGGTCTGCATGCTAATCTGCTTTACTAACTTGTTAACTCGCAACCCTACACATATCACATCAAAGACAACATCACACCGTAACCGAACACCATCTGACGACTCCTGACGTTTTACAAGACAAGTCTCATTCACATAAACTCATTCTAGAAATGGTCCCTTAGCAGAGACACACAGAAGCAGATGCTGTGGCTAGCTTCTATTGTTCTTTTGCTATCAGCACATGGCCGAGCTGTAAAGGACAGACTTCCTGTTCTCTGACAACCTCCATTTGGAATGTAGTTTCTTGTGATCCGCCATCTTGTTTTGTAGTTCCATCACACGTCACACACACACACTCCCTCCAACTCTCTCTCTCTCTCTCTCTCTCTCCACACACACACACATGCACCTACACACACCCAGCTGTATATAGGTAGTTAGAATCTGTGTTTTATTTGTTTTCATTGTTAATAAATATATTTTTGGAATCATACTTGCTGTTTTATTAATGTGCACAAAGGTGAATGAAATGTCGACCTCTTCTGTGTTAAGAACTCCAAAATCCTTCAAGCTTTACTGTTAATTCTGGTAATTGTAATTAATTTCACTATTAATTCAAATTCCTGATTAACTGTTTAGTATATCTTATGAGACTGATATAACTGAATTGGCTATCATTTCCTGTTACGACAGGTGGTGCTCCGAGGTATCTGATACAGATCAGATTAAATTTCAACATTATTAATAACTATCTTTGATAATTATTAATCATTATTGATAGCCAACCAAAACATAAATAGTGATCCATCTGAGGACATAATGGTCCCAACACCACTCACACACACACACACACACACACACACACACACACACACACACACACACACACACACACACACACACACACACACACACACACACACACACACACACACACACACACACACACACACACAGGCCAGTGTTAACCTGCTTTGTCTGTGTATGAAAATGTAACCGCCTACTCTAACTTTGAATAAAACGGGGCAGAGAAATGAAGATCGGGGCAGATCGGTGAACTTCAGCTCCTGAGGTGAATTCATTTCTCGGTCCTTGTACAAGCTGACTTATTGTTTTGACTCTTTATTGCTCTCGATAAACGGGGTTGTCTCTCTTTTCATTCTTGCAGGTTTTGTTCCCAACACCTCTCCGTCACGTGGCGTGCCAAGTCACCACCTCTGGAGAAGAAAGACAGCAGACAGCAAGAGAGGAGGTGAAATAGTGCTCTCTCCGTCACGTGGCGTGCCAAGTCACCACCTCTGGAGAAGAAAGACAGCAGAAAGCAAGAGAGGAGGTGAAATAGCGCTCCTCTCCGTCACGTGGCGTGCCAAGCCACCACCTCTGGAGAAGAAAGATTGCAGACAGCAAGAGAGGAGGTGAAATAGCGCTCCTCTCCGTCACGTGGCGTGCCAAGCCACCACCTCTGGAGAAGAAAGACAGCAGACAGCCAGAGGAGGTGAAAGCGCTCCTCTCCGTCAAGTGGCGTGCCAAGCCACCACCTCTGGAGAAGCAAGAGAGGAGGTGAAATAGCGCTCCTCTCTGTCACGTGGCGTGCCAAGCCACCACCTCTGGAGAAGAAAGACAGCAGACAGCAAGAGAGGAGGTGAAAGCGCTCCTCTCCGTCAAGTGGCGTGCCAAGCCACCACCTTTGGAGAAGCAAGAGAGGAGGTGAAATAGCGCTCCTCTCCGTCACGTGGCGTGCCAAGCCACCACCTCTGGAGAAGAAAGACAGCAGACAGCAAGAGAGGAGGTGAAATAGCGCTCCTCTCCGTCACGTGGCGTGCCAAGCCACCACCTCTGGAGAAGCAAGAGAGGAGGTGAAATAGCGCTCCTCTCCGTCACGTGGCGTGCCAAGCCACCACCTCTGGAGAAGAAAGACAGCAGACAGCAAGAGAGGAGGTGAAATAGCGCTCCTCTGTTAGGTAAATTTGTACTTTATGTTTATTATTAGTACTTGATATAATGGGAATTAACAATTTGTAAGTTATCGTTGTTTCATGCATGTCTATTATAACCACTGTTCACTGTTTCACACCTGCAAGGGCACGAGTCTTTGTATTATTGAAACTGTACCACTCTGAGACTCTTCAAGGTCTCTGGCCTCTGGGCCGCGGGACATCTTATCTGAGACTCCTGCTTCAACTGTGTGAACCATATAGAAGTGTAACCACTCACACACACACACACACACACACACACACACACACACACACACACACACACACACACACACACACACACACACACACACACACACAAACACACACACACAGGCCAGTGTTAACCTGCTTTGTCTGTGTATGAAAATGTAACCGCCTACTCTAACTTTGAATAAAACGGGGCAGAGAAATGAAGATCGGGGCAGATCGGTGAACTTCAGCTCCTGAGGTGAATTCATTTCTCGGTCCTTGTACAAGCTGACTTATTGTTTTGACTCTTTATTGCTCTCGATAAACGGGGTTGTCTCTCTTTTCATTCTTGCAGGTTTTGTTCCCAACACCTCTCCGTCACGTGGCGTGCCAAGTCACCACCTCTGGAGAAGAAAGACAGCAGACAGCAAGAGAGGAGGTGAAATAGCGCTCCTCTCCGTCACGTGGCGTGCCAAGCCACCACGTCTGGAGAAGAAAGAGAGGAGGTGAAATAGCGCTCCTCTCCATCACGTGGCGTGCCAAGCCACCACCTCTGGAGAAGAAAGACAGCAGATAGCAAGAGAGGAGGTGAAATAGCGCTCCTCTCCGTCAAGTGGCGTGCCAAGCCACCACCTCTGGAGAAGCAAGAGAGGAGGTGAAATAGCGCTCCTCTCCATCACGTGGCATGCCAAGCCACCACCTCTGGAGAAGAAAGACAGCAGACAGCAAGAGAGGAGGTGAAATAGTGCTCCTCTCCGTCACGTGGCGTGCCAAGCCACCACCTCTGGAGAAGAAAGACAGCAGACAGCAAGAGAGGAGGTGAAACAGCGCTCCTCTCCGTCAAGTGGCGTGCCAAGCCACCACCTCTGGAGAAGCAAGAGAGGAGGTGAAATAGCGCTCCTCTCCGTCACGTGGCGTGCCAAGCCACCACCTCTGGAGAAGAAAGACAGCAGACAGCAAGAGAGGAGGTGAAATAGCGCTCCTCTCCGTCACGTGGCGTGCCAAGCCACCACCTCTGGAGAAGAAAGACAGCAGACAGCAAGAGAGGAGGTGAAATAGCGCTCCTCTCCGTCACGTGGCGTGCCAAGCCACCACCTCTGGAGAAGCAAGAGAGGAGGTGAAATAGCGCTCCTCTCCGTCACGTGGCGTGCCAAGCCACCACCTCTGGAGAAGAAAGACAGCAGACAGCAAGAGAGGAGGTGAAATAGTGCTCCTCTCCGTCACGTGGCGTGCCAAGCCACCACCTCTGGAGAAGAAAGACAGCAGACAGCAAGAGAGGAGGTGAAATAGCGCTCCTCTCCGTCACGTGGAGTGCCAAGCCACCACCTCTGGAGAAGCAAGAGAGGAGGTGAAATAGCGCTCCTCTCCGTCACGTGGCGTGCCAAGTCACCACCTCTGGAGAAGAAAGACAGCAGACAGCAAGAGAGGAGGTGAAATAGCGCTCCTCTCCGTCACGTGGCGTGCCAAGCCACCACCTCTGGAGAAGAAAGAGAGGAGGTGAAATAGCGCTCCTCTCCATCACGTGGCGTGCCAAGCCACCACCTCTGGAGAAGAAAGACAGCAGACAGCAAGAGAGGAGGTGAAATATCGCTCCTCTCCGTCACGTGGCGTGCCAAGCCACCACGTCTGGAGAAGAAAGAGAGGAGGTGAAATAGCGCTCCTCTCCATCACGTGGCGTGCCAAGCCACCACCTCTGGAGAAGAAAGACAGCAGACAGCAAGAGAGGAGGTGAAATAGCGCTCCTCTCCGTCAAGTGGCGTGCCAAGCCACCACCTCTGGAGAAGCAAGAGAGGAGGTGAAATAGCGCTCCTCTCCATCACGTGGCATGCCAAGCCACCACCTCTGGAGAAGAAAGACAGCAGACAGCAAGAGAGGAGGTGAAATAGCGCTCCTCTCCGTCAAGTGGCGTGCCAAGCCACCACCTCTGGAGAAGCAAGAGAGGAGGTGAAATAGCGCTCCTCTCCATCACGTGGCGTGCCAAGCCACCACCTCTGGAGAATAAAGACAGCAGACAGCAAGAGAGGAGGTGAAACAGCGCTCCTCTCCGTCAAGTGGCGTGCCAAGCCACCACCTCTGGAGAAGCAAGAGAGGAGGTGAAATAGCGCTCCTCTCCGTCACGTGGCGTGCCAAGCCACCACCTCTGGAGAAGAAAGATTGCAGACAGCAAGAGAGGAGGTGAAATAGCGCTCCTCTCCGTCACGTGGCGTGCCAAGCCACCACCTCTGGAGAAGAAAGAGAGGAGGTGAAATAGCGCTCCTCTCCGTCAAGTGGCGTGCCAAGCCACCACCTCTGGAGAAGCAAGAGAGGAGGTGAAATAGCGCTCCTCTCCATCACGTGGCGTGCCAAGCCACCACCTCTGGAGAAGAAAGAGAGGAGGTGAAATAGCGCTCCTCTCCGTCACGTGGCATGCCAAGCCACCACCTCTGGAGAAGAAAGACAGCAGACAGCAAGAGAGGAGGTGAAATAGCGATCCTCTCCGTCACGTGGCGTGCCAAGCCACCACCTCTGGAGAAGAAAGACAGCAGACAGCAAGAGAGGAGGTGAAATAGCGATCCTCTCCGTCACGTGGCGTGCCAAGCCACCACCTCTGGAGAAGAAAGAGAGGAGGTGAAATAGCGCTCCTCTCCGTCACGTGGCGTGCCAAGCCACCACCTCTGGAGAAGAAAGACAGCAGACAGCAAGAGAGGAGGTGAAATAGCGCTCCTCTCCGTCACGTGGCGTGCCAAGCCACCACCTCTGGAGAAGAAAGAGAGGAGGTGAAATAGCGCTCCTCTCCGTCACGTGGCGTGCCAAGCCACCACCTCTGGAGAAGAAAGACAGCAGACAGCAAGAGAGGAGGTGAAAGCGCTCCTCTCCGTCAAGTGGCGTGCCAAGCCACCACCTCTGGAGAAGCAAGAGAGGAGGTGAAATAGCGCTCCTCTCTGTCACGTGGCGTGCCAAGCCACCACCTCTGGAGAAGAAAGACAGCAGACAGCAAGAGAGGAGGTGAAAGCGCTCCTCTCCGTCAAGTGGCGTGCCAAGCCACCACCTCTGGAGAAGCAAGAGAGGAGGTGAAATAGCGCTCCTCTCCGTCACGTGGCGTGCCAAGCCACCACCTCTGGAGAAGAAAGACAGCAGACAGCAAGAGAGGAGGTGAAATAGCGCTCCTCTCCGTCACGTGGCGTGCCAAGCCACCACCTCTGGAGAAGCAAGAGAGGAGGTGAAATAGCGCTCCTCTCCGTCACGTGGCGTGCCAAGCCACCACCTCTGGAGAAGAAAGACAGCAGACAGCAAGAGAGGAGGTGAAATAGCGCTCCTCTGTTAGGTAAATTTGTACTTTATGTTTATTATTAGTACTTGATATAATGGGAATTAACATTTTGTAAGTTATCATTGTTTCATGCATGTCTATTATAACCACTGTTCACTGTTTCACACCTGCAAGGGCACGAGTCTTTGTATTATTGAAACTGTACCACTCTGAGACTCTTCAAGGTCTCTGGCCTCTGGGCCGGGGGACATCTTATCTGAGACTCCTGCTTCAACTGTGTGAACCATATAGAAGTGTAACCACTCACACACACACACACACACACACACACACACACACACACACACACACACACACACACACACACACACACACACACACACACACACACACACACAGGCCAGTGTTAACCTGCTTTGTCTGTGTATGAAAATGTAACCGCCTACTCTAACTTTGAATAAAACGGGGCAGAGAAATGAAGATCGGGGCAGATCGGTGAACTTCAGCTCCTGAGGTGAATTCATTTCTCGGTCCTTGTACAAGCTGACTTATTGTTTTGACTCTTTATTGCTCTCGATAAACGGGGTTGTCTCTCTTTTCATTCTTGCAGGTTTTGTTCCCAACACCTCTCCGTCACGTGGCGTGCCAAGTCACCACCTCTGGAGAAGAAAGACAGCAGACAGCAAGAGAGGAGGTGAAATAGCGCTCCTCTCCGTCACGTGGCGTGCCAAGCCACCACGTCTGGAGAAGAAAGAGAGGAGGTGAAATTGCGCTCCTCTCCATCACTTTGCGTGCCAAGCCACCACCTCTGGAGAAGAAAGACAGCAGACAGCAAGAGAGGAGGTGAAATAGCGCTCCTCTCCGTCACGTGGCGTGCCAAGCCACCACCTCTGGAGAAGCAAGAGAGGAGGTGAAATAGCGCTCCTCTCCGTCACGTGGCGTGCCAAGCCACCACCTCTGGAGAAGAAAGACAGCAGACAGCAAGAGAGGAGGTGAAATAGCGCTCCTCTCCGTCACGTGGCGTGCCAAGCCACCACCTCTGGAGAAGAAAGACAGCAGACAGCAAGAGAGGAGGTGAAACAGCGCTCCTCTCCGTCAAGTGGCGTGCCAAGCCACCACCTCTGGAGAAGCAAGAGAGGAGGTGAAATAGCGCACCTCTCCGTCACGTGGCGTGCCAAGCCACCACCTCTGGAGAAGAAAGACAGCAGACAGCAAGAAAGGAGGTGAAATAGTGCTCCTCTCCGTCACGTGGCGTGCCAAGCCACCACCTCTGGAGAAGAAAGACAGCAGACAGCAAGAGAGGAGGTGAAATAGCGCTCCTCTCCGTCACGTGGAGTGCCAAGCCACCACCTCTGGAGAAGCAAGAGAGGAGGTGAAATAGCGCTCCTCTCCGTCACGTGGCGTGCCAAGTCACCACCTCTGGAGAAGAAAGACAGCAGACAGCAAGAGAGGAGGTGAAATAGCGCTCCTCTCCGTCACGTGGCGTGCCAAGCCACCACGTCTGGAGAAGAAAGAGAGGAGGTGAAATAGCGCTCCTCTCCATCACGTGGCGTGCCAAGCCACCACCTCTGGAGAAGAAAGACAGCAGACAGCAAGAGAGGAGGTGAAATAGCGCTCCTCTCCGTCAAGTGGCGTGCCAAGCCACCACCTCTGGAGAAGCAAGAGAGGAGTTGAAATAGCGCTCCTCTCCATCACGTGGCGTGCCAAGCCACCACCTCTGGAGAAGAAAGACAGCAGACAGCAAGAGAGGAGGTGAAATAGCGCTCCTCTCCGTCAAGTGGCGTGCCAAGCCACCACCTCTGGAGAAGCAAGAGAGGAGGTGAAATAGCACTCCTCTCCATCACGTGGCGTGCCAAGCCACCACCTCTGGAGAATAAAGACAGCAGACAGCAAGAGAGGAGGTGAAACAGCGCTCCTCTCCGTCAAGTGGCGTGCCAAGCCACCACCTCTGGAGAAGCAAGAGAGGAGGTGAAATAGCACTCCTCTCCGTCACGTGGCGTGCCAAGCCACCACCTCTGGAGAAGAAAGATTGCAGACAGCAAGAGAGGAGGTGAAATAGCGCTCCTCTCCGTCACGTGGCGTGCCAAGCCACCACCTCTGGAGAAGAAAGAGAGGAGGTGAAATAGCGCTGCTCTCCGTCAAGTGGCGTGCCAAGCCACCACCTCTGGAGAAGCAAGAGAGGATGTGAAATAGCGCTCCTCTCCATCACGTGGCGTGCCAAGCCACCACCTCTGGAGAAGAAAGACAGCAGACAGCAAGAGAGGAGGTGAAACAGCGCTCCTCTCCGTCAAGTGGCGTGCCAAGCCACCACCTCTGGAGAAGCAAGAGAGGAGGTGAAATAGCGCTCCTCTCCATCACGTGGCGTGCCAAGCCACCACCTCTGGAGAAGAAAGACAGCAGACAGCAAGAGAGGAGGTGAAACAGCGCTCCTCTCCGTCAAGTGGCGTGCCAAGCCACCACCTCTGGAGAAGCAAGAGAGGAGTTGAAATAGCGCTCCTCTCCGTCACGTGGCGTGCCAAGCCACCACCTCTGGAGAAGAAAGACAGCAGACAGCAAGAGAGGAGGTTAAATAGCGCTCCTCTCCGTCACGTGGCGTGCCAAGCCACCACCTCTGGAGAAGAAAGAGAGGAGGTGAAATAGCGCTCCTCTCCGTCACGTGGCGTGCCAAGCCACCACCTCTGGAGAAGAAAGACAGCAGACAGCAAGAGAGGAGGTGAAAGCGCTCCTCTCCGTCAAGTGGCGTGCCAAGCCACCACCTCTGGAGAAGCAAGAGAGGAGGTGAAATAGCGCTCCTCTCTGTCACGTGGCGTGCCAAGCCACCACCTCTGGAGAAGAAAGACAGCAGACAGCAAGAGAGGAGGTGAAAGCGCTCCTCTCCGTCAAGTGGCGTGCCAAGCCACCACCTCTGGAGAAGCAAGAGAGGAGGTGAAATAGCGCTCCTCTCCGTCACGTGGCGTGCCAAGCCACCACCTCTGGAGAAGAAAGACAGCAGACAGCAAGAGAGGAGGTGAAATAGCGCTCCTCTCCGTCACGTGGCGTGCCAAGCCACCACCTCTGGAGAAGCAAGAGAGGAGGTGAAATAGCGCTCCTCTCCGTCACGTGGCGTGCCAAGCCACCACCTCTGGAGAAGAAAGACAGCAGACAGCAAGAGAGGAGGTGAAATAGCGCTCCTCTGTTAGGTAAATTTGTACTTTATGTTTATTATTAGTACTTGATATAATGGGAATTAACATTTTGTAAGTTATCGTTGTTTCATGCATGTCTATTATAACCACTGTTCACTGTTTCACACCTGCAAGGGCACGAGTCTTTGTATTATTGAAACTGTACCACTCTGAGACTCTTCAAGGTCTCTGGCCTCTGGGCCGGGGGACATCTTATCTGAGACTCCTGCTTCAACTGTGTGAACCATATAGAAGTGTAACCACTCACACACACACACACACACACACACACACACACACACACACACACACACACACACACACACACACACACACACAGGCCAGTGTTAACCTGCTTTGTCTGTGTATGAAAATGTAACCGCCTACTCTAACTTTGAATAAAACGGGGCAGAGAAATGAAGATCGGGGCAGATCGGTGAACTTCAGCTCCTGAGGTGAATTCATTTCTCGGTCCTTGTACAAGCTGACTTATTGTTTTGACTCTTTATTGCTCTCGATAAACGGGGTTGTCTCTCTTTTCATTCTTGCAGGTTTTGTTCCCAACACCTCTCCGTCACGTGGCGTGCCAAGTCACCACCTCTGGAGAAGAAAGACAGCAGACAGCAAGAGAGGAGGTGAAATAGCGCTCCTCTCCGTCACGTGGCGTGCCAAGTCACCACCTCTGGAGAAGAAAGAGAGGAGGTGAAATAGCGCTCCTCTCCATCACGTGGCGTGCCAAGCCACCACCTCTGGAGAAGAAAGACAGCAGACAGCAACAGAGGAGGTGAAACAGCGCTCCTCTCCGTCAAGTGGCGTGCCAAGCCACCACCTCTGGAGAAGCAAGAGAGGAGGTTAAATAGCGCTCCTCTCCATCACGTGGCGTGCCAAGCCACCACCTCTGGAGAAGAAAGACAGCAGACAGCCAGAGAGGAGGTGAAATAGTGCTCCTCTCCGTCACGTGGCGTGCCAAGCCACCACCTCTGGAGAAGAAAGACAGCAGACAGCAAGAGAGGAGGTGAAACAGCGCTCCTCTCCGTCAAGTGGCGTGCCAAGCCACCACCTCTGGAGAAGCAAGAGAGGACTTGAAATAGCGCTCCTCTCCGTCACGTGGCGTGCCAAGCCACCACCTCTGGAGAAGAAAGACAGCAGACAGCAAGAGAGGAGGTGAAATAGTGCTCCTCTCCGTCACGTGGCGTGCCAAGCCACCACCTCTGGAGAAGAAAGACAGCAGACAGCAAGAGAGGAGGTGAAATAGCGCTCCTCTCCGTCACGTGACGTGCCAAGCCACCACCTCTGGAGAAGCAAGAGAGGAGGTGAAATAGCGCTCCTCTCCGTCACGTGGCGTGCCAAGCCACTACCTCTGGAGAAGAAAGACAGCAGACAGCAAGAGAGGAGGTGAAATAGCGCTCCTCTCCGTCACGTGGCGTACCAAGCCACCACCTCTGGAGAAGCAAGAGAGGAGGTGAAATAGCGCTCCTCTCCGTCACGTGACGTGCCAAGCCACCACCTCTGGAGAAGCAAGAGAGGAGGTGAAATAGCGCTCCTCTCCGTCACGTGGCGTGCCAAGCCACCACCTCTGGAGAAGGAAGAGAGGAGGTGAAATAGCGCTCCTCTCCGTCACGTGGCGTGCCAAGCCACCACCTCTGGAGAAGCAAGACAGCAGACAGCAAGAGAGGAGGTGAAATAGCGCTCCTCTCCGTCACGTGGCGTGCCAAGCCACCACCTCTGGAGAAGCAAGAGAGGAGGTGAAATAGTGCTCCTCTCCGTCACGTGGCGTGCCAAGCCACCACCTCTGGAGAAGCAAGAGAGGAGGTGAAATTGCGCTCCTCTCCGTCACGTTGCAGTCCAAGCCACCACCTCTGGAGAAGAAAGACAGCAGACAGCAAGAGAGGAGGTGAAATAGCGCTCCTCTCCGTCACGTGGCGTACCAAGCCACCACCTCTGGAGAAGGAAGAGAGGAGGTGAAATAGCGCTCCTCTCCGTCACGTGGCGTGCCAAGCCACCACCTCTGGAGAAGCAAGAGAGGAGGTGAAATTGCGCTCCTCTCCGTCACGTTGCATTCCAAGTCACCACCTCTGGAGAAGAAAGACAGCAGACAGCAAGAGAGGAGGTGAAATAACGCTCCTCTGTTAGGTAAATTTGTACTTTATGTTTATTATTAGTACTTGATATAATGGGAATTAACATTTTGTAAGTTATCGTTGTTTCATGCATGTCTATTATAACCACTGTTCACTGTTTCACACCTGCAAGGGCACGAGTCTTTGTATTATTGAAACTGTACCACTCTGAGACTCTTCAAGGTCTCTGGCCTCTGGGCCGGGGGACATCTTATCTGAGACTCCTGCTTTAACTGTGTGAACCATATAGAAGTGTAACCACTCACACACACACACACACACACACACACACACACACACACACACACACACACACACACACACACACACACACACACACACACACACACACACACACACACACACACACACACACACACACACACACACACACAGGCCAGTGTTAACCTGCTTTGTCTGTGTATGAAAATGTAACCGCCTACTCTAACTTTGAATAAAACGGGGCAGAGAAATGAAGATCGGGGCAGATCGGTGAACTTCAGCTCCTGAGGTGAATTCATTTCTCGGTCCTTGTACAAGCTGACTTATTGTTTTGACTCTTTATTGCTCTCGATAAACGGGGTTGTCTCTCTTTTCATTCTTGCAGGTTTTGTTCCCAACACCTCTCCGTCACGTGGCGTGCCAAGTCACCACCTCTGGAGAAGAAAGACAGCAGACAGCAAGAGAGGAGGTGAAATAGCGCTCCTCTCCGTCACGTGGCGTGCCAAGTCACCACCTCTGGAGAAGAAAGAGAGGAGGTGAAATAGCGCTCCTCTCCATCACGTGGCGTGCCAAGCCACCACCTCTGGAGAAGAAAGACAGCAGACAGCAAGAGAGGAGGTGAAACAGCGCTCCTCTCCGTCAAGTGGCGTGCCAAGCCACCACCTCTGGAGAAGCAAGAGAGGAGGTGAAATAGCGCTCCTCTCCATCACGTGGCGTGCCAAGCCACCACCTCTGGAGAAGAAAGACAGCAGACAGCCAGAGAGGAGGTGAAATAGTGCTCCTCTCCGTCACGTGGCGTGCCAAGCCACCACCTCTGGAGAAGAAAGACAGCAGACAGCAAGAGAGGAGGTGAAACAGCGCTCCTCTCCGTCAAGTGGCGTGCCAAGCCACCACCTCTGGAGAAGCAAGAGAGGACTTGAAATAGCGCTCCTCTCCGTCACGTGGTGTGCCAAGCCACCACCTCTGGAGAAGAAAGACAGCAGACAGCAAGAGAGGAGGTGAAATAGTGCTCCTCTCCGTCACGTGGCGTGCCAAGCCACCACATCTGGAGAAGAAAGACAGCAGACAGCAAGAGAGGAGGTGAAATAGCGCTCCTCTCCGTCACGTGACGTGCCAAGCCACCACCTCTGGAGAAGCAAGAGAGGAGGTGAAATAGCGCTCCTCTCCGTCACGTGGCGTGCCAAGCCACTACCTCTGGAGAAGAAAGACAGCAGACAGCAAGAGAGGAGGTGAAATAGCGCTCCTCTCCGTCACGTGGCGTGCCAAGCCACCACCTCTGGAGAAGAAAGAGAGGAGGTGAAATAGCGCTCCTCTCCGTCACGTGGCGTGCCAAGCCACCACCTCTGGAGAAGAAAGACAGCAGACAGCAAGAGAGGAGGTGAAATAGCGCTCCTCTCCGTCACGTGGCGTGCCAAGCCACCACCTCTGGAGAAGAAAGAGAGGAGGTGAAATAGCGCTCCTCTCCGTCACGTGGCGTGCCAAGCCACCACCTCTGGAGAAGAAAGACAGCAGACACAAGAGAGGAGGTGAAATAGCGCTCCTCTCCGTCACGTGGCGTGCCAAGCCACCACCTCTGGAGAAGCAAGAGAGGAGGTGAAATAGCGCTCCTCTCCGTCACGTGGCGTGCCAAGCCACCACCTCTGGAGAAGGAAGAGAGGAGGTGAAATAGCGCTCCTCTCCGTCACGTGGCGTGCCAAGCCACCACCTCTGGAGAAGCAAGACAGCAGACAGCAAGAGAGGAGGTGAAATAGCGCTCCTCTCCGTCACGTGGCATGCCAAGTCACCACCTCTGGAGAAGAAAGACAGCAGACAGCAAGAGAGGAGGTGAAATAGCGCTCCTCTCCGTCACGTGGCGTGCCAAGCCACCACCTCTGGAGAAGCAAGAGAGGAGGTGAAATAGTGCTCCTCTCCGTCACGTGGCGTGCCAAGCCACCACCTCTGGAGAAGCAAGAGAGGAGGTGAAATTGCGCTCCTCTCCGTCACGTTGCAGTCCAAGCCACCACCTCTGGAGAAGAAAGACAGCAGACAGCAAGAGAGGAGGTGAAATAGCGCTCCTCTCCGTCACGTGGCGTACCAAGCCACCACCTCTGGAGAAGGAAGAGAGGAGGTGAAATAGCGCTCCTCTCCGTCACGTGGCGTGCCAAGCCACCACCTCTGGAGAAGCAAGAGAGGAGGTGAAATTGCGCTCCTCTCCGTCACGTTGCATTCCAAGTCACCACCTCTGGAGAAGAAAGACAGCAGACAGCAAGAGAGGAGGTGAAATAGCGCTCCTCTGTTAGGTAAATTTGTACTTTATGTTTATTATTAGTACTTGATATAATGGGAATTAACATTTTGTAAGTTATCGTTGTTTCATGCATGTCTATTATAACCACTGTTCACTGTTTCACACCTGCAAGGGCACGAGTCTTTGTATTATTGAAACTGTACCACTCTGAGACTCTTCAAGGTCTCTGGCCTCTGGGCCGGGGGACATCTTATCTGAGACTCCTGCTTCAACTGTGTGAACCATATAGAAGTGTAACCACTCACACACACACACACACACACACACACACACACACACACACACACACACACACACACACACACACACACACACACAGGCCAGTGTTAACCTGCTTTGTCTGTGTATGAAAATGTAACCGCCTACTCTAACTTTGAATAAAACGGGGCAGAGAAATTAAGATCGGGGCAGATCGGTGAACTTCAGCTCCTGAGGTGAATTCATTTCTCGGTCCTTGTACAAGCTGACTTATTGTTTTGACTCTTTATTGCTCTCGATAAACGGGGTTGTCTCTCTTTTCATTCTTGCAGGTTTTGTTCCCAACACATCTCCGTCACGTGGCGTGCCAAGTCACCACCTCTGGAGAAGAAAGACAGCAGACAGCAAGAGAGGAGGTGAAATAGCGCTCCTCTCCGTCACGTGGCGTGCCAAGCCACCACCTCTGGAGAAGAAAGAGAGGAGGTGAAATAGCGCTCCTCTCCATCACGTGGCGTGCCAAGCCACCACCTCTGGAGAAGAAAGACAGCAGACAGCAAGAGAGGAGGTGAAACAGCGCTCCTCTCCGTCAAGTGGCGTGCCAAGCCACCACCTCTGGAGAAGCAAGAGAGGAGGTGAAATAGCGCTCCTCTCCATCACGTGGCGTGCCAAGCCACCACCTCTGGAGAAGAAAGACAGCAGACAGCCAGAGAGGAGGTGAAATAGTGCTCCTCTCCGTCACGTGGCGTGCCAAGCCACCACCTCTGGAGAAGAAAGACAGCAGACAGCAAGAGAGGAGGTGAAACAGCGCTCCTCTCCGTCAAGTGGCGTGCCAAGCCACCACCTCTGGAGAAGCAAGAGAGGACTTGAAATAGCGCTCCTCTCCGTCACGTGGTGTGCCAAGCCACCACCTCTGGAGAAGAAAGACAGCAGACAGCAAGAGAGGAGGTGAAATAGTGCTCCTCTCCGTCACGTGGCGTGCCAAGCCACCACATCTGGAGAAGAAAGACAGCAGACAGCAAGAGAGGAGGTGAAATAGCGCTCCTCTCTGTCACGTGACGTGCCAAGCCACCACCTCTGGAGAAGCAAGAGAGGAGGTGAAATAGCGCTCCTCTCCGTCACGTGGCGTGCCAAGCCACTACCTCTGGAGAAGAAAGACAGCAGACAGCAAGAGAGGAGGTGAAATAGCGCTCCTCTCCGTCACGTGGCGTGCCAAGCCACCACCTCTGGAGAAGAAAGAGAGGAGGTGAAATAGCGCTCCTCTCCGTCACGTGGCGTGCCAAGCCACCACCTCTGGAGAAGAAAGACAGCAGACAGCAAGAGAGGAGGTGAAATAGCGCTCCTCTCCGTCACGTGGCGTGCCAAGCCACCACCTCTGGAGAAGAAAGAGAGGAGGTGAAATAGCGCTCCTCTCCGTCACGTGGCGTGCCAAGCCACCACCTCTGGAGAAGAAAGACAGCAGACACAAGAGAGGAGGTGAAATAGCGCTCCTCTCCGTCACGTGGCGTGCCAAGCCACCACCTCTGGAGAAGCAAGAGAGGAGGTGAAATAGCGCTCCTCTCCGTCACGTGGCGTGCCAAGCCACCACCTCTGGAGAAGGAAGAGAGGAGGTGAAATAGCGCTCCTCTCCGTCACGTGGCGTGCCAAGCCACCACCTCTGGAGAAGCAAGACAGCAGACAGCAAGAGAGGAGGTGAAATAGCGCTCCTCTCCGTCACGTGGCATGCCAAGTCACCACCTCTGGAGAAGAAAGACAGCAGACAGCAAGAGAGGAGGTGAAATAGCGCTCCTCTCCGTCACGTGGCGTGCCAAGCCACCACCTCTGGAGAAGCAAGAGAGGAGGTGAAATAGTGCTCCTCTCCGTCACGTGGCGTGCCAAGCCACCACCTCTGGAGAAGCAAGAGAGGAGGTGAAATTGCGCTCCTCTCCGTCACGTTGCAGTCCAAGCCACCACCTCTGGAGAAGAAAGACAGCAGACAGCAAGAGAGGAGGTGAAATAGCGCTCCTCTCCGTCACGTGGCGTACCAAGCCACCACCTCTGGAGAAGGAAGAGAGGAGGTGAAATAGCGCTCCTCTCCGTCACGTGGCGTGCCAAGCCACCACCTCTGGAGAAGCAAGAGAGGAGGTGAAATTGCGCTCCTCTCCGTCACGTTGCATTCCAAGTCACCACCTCTGGAGAAGAAAGACAGCAGACAGCAAGAGAGGAGGTGAAATAGCGCTCCTCTGTTAGGTAAATTTGTACTTTATGTTTATTATTAGTACTTGATATAATGGGAATTAACATTTTGTAAGTTATCGTTGTTTCATGCATGTCTATTATAACCACTGTTCACTGTTTCACACCTGCAAGGGCACGAGTCTTTGTATTATTGAAACTGTACCACTCTGAGACTCTTCAAGGTCTCTGGCCTCTGGGCCGGGGGACATCTTATCTGAGACTCCTGCTTTAACTGTGTGAACCATATAGAAGTGTAACCACTCACACACACACACACACACACACACACACACACACACACACACACACACACACACACACACACACACACACACACACACACACACACACACACACACACACACAGGCCAGTGTTAACCTGCTTTGTCTGTGTATGAAAATGTAACCGCCTACTCTAACTTTGAATAAAACGGGGCAGAGAAATGAAGATCGGGGCAGATCGGTGAACTTCAGCTCCTGAGGTGAATTCATTTCTCGGTCCTTGTACAAGCTGACTTATTGTTTTGACTCTTTATTGCTCTCGATAAACGGGGTTGTCTCTCTTTTCATTCTTGCAGGTTTTGTTCCCAACACCTCTCCGTCACGTGGCGTGCCAAGTCACCACCTCTGGAGAAGAAAGACAGCAGACAGCAAGAGAGGAGGTGAAATAGCGCTCCTCTCCGTCACGTGGCGTGCCAAGCCACCACGTCTGGAGAAGAAAGAGAGGAGGTGAAATTGCGCTCCTCTCCATCACGTGGCGTGCCAAGCCACCACCTCTGGAGAAGAAAGACAGCAGACAGCAAGAGAGGAGGTGAAATAGCGCTCCTCTCCGTCACGTGGCGTGCCAAGCCACCACCTCTGGAGAAGAAAGACAGCAGACAGCAAGAGAGGAGGTGAAACAGCGCTCCTCTCCGTCAAGTGGCGTGCCAAGCCACCACCTCTGGAGAAGAAAGACAGCAGACAGCAAGAGAGGAGGTGAAATAGCGCTCCTCTCCGTCACGTGGCGTGCCAAGCCACCACCTCTGGAGAAGCAAGAGAGGAGGTGAAATAGCGCTCCTCTCCGTCACGTGGCGTGCCAAGTCACCACCTCTGGAGAAGAAAGACAGCAGACAGCAAGAGAGGAGGTGAAATAGCGCTCCTCTCCGTCACGTGGCGTGCCAAGCCACCACGTCTGGAGAAGAAAGAGAGGAGGTGAAATAGCGCTCCTCTCCATCACGTGGCGTGCCAAGCCACCACCTCTGGAGAAGAAAGACAGCAGACAGCAAGAGAGGAGGTGAAATAGCGCTCCTCTCCGTCAAGTGGCGTGCCAAGCCACCACCTCTGGAGAAGCAAGAGAGGAGGTGAAATAGCGCTCCTCTCCATCACGTGGCGTGCCAAGTCACCACCTCTGGAGAAGAAAGACAGCAGACAGCAAGAGAGGAGGTGAAATAGCGCTCCTCTCCATCACGTGGCGTGCCAAGCCACCACGTCTGGAGAAGAAAGAGAGGAGGTGAAATTGCGCTCCTCTCCATCACGTGGCGTGCCAAGCCACCACCTCTGGAGAAGAAAGACAGCAGACAGCAAGAGAGGAGGTGAAATAGCGCTCCTCTCCGTCACGTGGCGTGCCAAGCCACCACCTCTGGAGAAGAAAGACAGCAGACAGCAAGAGAGGAGGTGAAACAGCGCTCCTCTCCGTCAAGTGGCGTGCCAAGCCACCACCTCTGGAGAAGCAAGAGAGGAGGTGAAATAGCGCTCCTCTCCGTCACGTGGCGTGCCAAGCCACCACCTCTGGAGAAGAAAGACAGCAGACAGCAAGAAAGGAGGTGAAATAGTGCTCCTCTCCGTCACGTGGCGTGCCAAGCCACCACCTCTGGAGAAGAAAGACAGCAGACAGCAAGAGAGGAGGTGAAATAGCGCTCCTCTCCGTCACGTGGCGTGCCAAGCCACCACCTCTGGAGAAGCAAGAGAGGAGGTGAAATAGCGCTCCTCTCCGTCACGTGGCGTGCCAAGTCACCACCTCTGGAGAAGAAAGACAGCAGACAGCAAGAGAGGAAGTGAAATAGCGCTCCTCTCCGTCACGTGGCGTGCCAAGCCACCACGTCTGGAGAAGAAAGAGAGGAGGTGAAATAGCGCTCCTCTCCATCACGTGGCGTGCCAAGCCACCACCTCTGGAGAAGAAAGACAGCAGACAGCAAGAGAGGAGGTGAAATAGCGCTCCTCTCCGTCAAGTGGCGTGCCAAGCCACCACCTCTGGAGAAGCAAGAGAGGAGGTGAAATAGCGCTCCTCTCCATCACGTGGCGTGCCAAGCCACCACCTCTGGAGAAGAAAGACAGCAGACAGCAAGAGAGGAGGTGAAATAGCGCTCCTCTCCGTCAAGTGGCGTGCCAAGCCACCACCTCTGGAGAAGCAAGAGAGGAGGTGAAATAGCGCTCCTCTCCATCACGTGGCGTGCCAAGCCACCACCTCTGGAGAATAAAGACAGCAGACAGCAAGAGAGGAGGTGAAACAGCGCTCCTCTCCGTCAAGTGGCGTGCCAAGCCACCACCTCTGGAGAAGCAAGAGAGGAGGTGAAATAGCGCTCCTCTCCGTCACGTGGCGTGCCAAGCCACCACCTCTGGAGAAGAAAGATTGCAGACAGCAAGAGAGGAGGTGAAATAGCGCTCCTCTCCGTCACGTGGCGTGCCAAGCCACCACCTCTGGAGAAGAAAGACAGCAGACAGCAAGAGAGGAGGTGAAACAGCGCTCCTCTCCGTCAAGTGGCGTGCCAAGCCACCACCTCTGGAGAAGCAAGTGAGGAGGTGAAATAGCGCTCCTCTCTGTCACGTGGCGTGCCAAGCCACCACCTCTGGAGAAGAAAGACAGCAGACAGCAAGAGAGGAGGTGAAATAGCGCTCCTCTCCGTCACGTGGCGTGCCAAGCCACCACCCCTGGAGAAGAAAGACAGCAGACAGCAAGAGAGGAGGTGAAATAGCGCTCCTCTCCGTCACGTGGCGTGCCAAGCCACCACCCCTGGAGAAGAAAGACAGCAGACAGCAAGAGAGGAGGTGAAATAGCGCTCCTCTCCGTCACGTGGCGTGCCAAGTCACCACCTCTGGAGAAGAAAGACAGCAGACAGCAAGAGAGGAGGTGAAATAGCGCTCCTCTCCGTCACGTGGCGTGCCAAGCCACCACGTCTGGAGAAGAAAGAGAGGAGGTGAAATAGCGCTCCTCTCCATCACGTGGCGTGCCAAGCCACCACCTCTGGAGAAGAAAGACAGCAGACAGCAAGAGAGGAGGTGAAATAGCGCTCCTCTCCGTCAAGTGGCGTGCCAAGCCACCACCTCTGGAGAAGCAAGAGAGGAGGTGAAATAGCGCTCCTCTCCATCACGTGGCGTGCCAAGTCACCACCTCTGGAGAAGAAAGACAGCAGACAGCAAGAGAGGAGGTGAAACAGCTCTCCTCTCCGTCAAGTGGCGTGCCAAGCCACCACCTCTGGAGAAGCAAGAGAGGAGGTGAAATAGCGCTCCTCTCCGTCACGTGGCGTGCCAAGCCATCACCTCTGGAGAAGAAAGACAGCAGACAGCAAGAGAGGAGGTGAAATAGCGCTCCTCTCCGTCACGTGGCGTGCCAAGCCACCACCTCTGGAGAAGAAAGACAGCAGACAGCAAGAGAGGAGGTGAAACAGCGCTCCTCTCCGTCAAGTGGCGTGCCAAGCCACCACCTCTGGAGAAGCAAGAGAGGAGGTGAAATAGCGCTCCTCTCCGTCACGTGGCGTGCCAAGCCACCACCTCTGGAGAAGAAAGACAGCAGACAGCAAGAGAGGAGGTGAAATAGCGCTCCTCTCCGTCAAGTGGCGTGCCAAGCCACCACCTCTGGAGAAGCAAGAGAGGAGGTGAAATAGCGCTCCTCTCCATCACGTGGCGTGCCAAGCCACCACCTCTGGAGAATAAAGACAGCAGACAGCAAGAGAGGAGGTGAAACAGCGCTCCTCTCCGTCAAGTGGCGTGCCAAGCCACCACCTCTGGAGAAGCAAGAGAGGAGGTGAAATAGCGCTCCTCTCCGTCACGTGACGTGCCAAGCCACCACCTCTGGAGAAGAAAGATTGCAGACAGCAAGAGAGGAGGTGAAATAGCGCTCCTCTCCGTCACGTGGCGTGCCAAGCCACCACCTCTGGAGAAGAAAGACAGCAGACAGCAAGAGAGGAGGTGAAAGCGCTCCTCTCCGTCAAGTGGCGTGCCAAGCCACCACCTCTGGAGAAGCAAGAGAGGAGGTGAAATAGCGCTCCTCTCCGTCACGTGGCGTGCCAAGCCACCACCTCTGGAGAAGAAAGACAGCAGACAGCAAGAGAGGAGGTGAAATAGCGCTCCTCTCCGTCACGTGGCGTGCCAAGCCACCACCTCTGGAGAAGAAAGACAGCAGACAGCAAGAGAGGAGGTGAAATAGCGCTCCTCTCCGTCACGTGGCGTGCCAAGCCACCACCTCTGGAGAAGAAAGACAGCAGACAGCAAGAGAGGAGGTGAAATAGCGCTCCTCTGTTAGGTAAATTTGTACTTTATGTTTATTATTAGTACTTGATATAATGGGAATTAACATTTTGTAAGTTATCGTTGTTTTATGCATGTCTATTATAACCACTGTTCACTGTTTCACACCTGCAAGGGCACGAGTCTTTGTATTATTGAAACTGTACCACTCTGAGACTCTTCAAGGTCTCTGGCCTCTGGGCCGGGGGACATCTTATCTGAGACTCCTGCTTCAACTGTGTGAACCATATAGAAGTGTAACCACTCACACACACACACACACACACACACACACACACACACACACACACACACACACACACACACACACACACACACACACACACACACACACACACACACACAGGCCAGTGTTAACCTGCTTTGTCTGTGTATGAAAATGTAACCGCCTACTCTAACTTTGAATAAAACGGGGCAGAGAAATGAAGATCGGGGCAGATCGGTGAACTTCAGCTCCTGAGGTGAATTCATTTCTCGGTCCTTGTACAAGCTGACTTATTGTTTTGACTCTTTATTGCTCTCGATAAACGGGGTTGTCTCTCTTTTCATTCTTGCAGGTTTTGTTCCCAACACCTCTCCGTCACGTGGCGTGCCAAGTCACCACCTCTGGAGAAGAAAGACAGCAGACAGCAAGAGAGGAGGTGAAATAGCGCTCCTCTCCGTCACGTGGCGTGCCAAGCCACCACGTCTGGAGAAGAAAGAGAGGAGTTGAAATAGTGCTCCTCTCCATCACGTGGCGTGCCAAGCCACCACCTCTGGAGAAGAAAGACAGCAGACAGCAAGAGAGGAGGTGAAATAGCGCTCCTCTCCGTCAAGTGGCGTGCCAAGCCACCACCTCTGGAGAAGCAAGAGAGGAGGTGAAATAGCGCTCCTCTCCATCACGTGGCGTGCCAAGCCACCACCTCTGGAGAAGAAAGACAGCAGACAGCAAGAGAGGAGGTGAAATAGTGCTCCTCTCCGTCACGTGGCGTGCCAAGCCACCACCTCTGGAGAAGAAAGACAGCAGACAGCAAGAGAGGAGGTGAAACAGCGCTCCTCTCCGTCAAGTGGCGTGCCAAGCCACCACCTCTGGAGAAGCAAGAGAGGAGGTGAAATAGTGCTCCTCTCCGTCACGTGGCGTGCCAAGCCACCACCTCTGGAGAAGAAAGACAGCAGACAGCAAGAGAGGAGGTGAAAGCGCTCCTCTCCGTCAAGTGGCGTGCCAAGTCACCACCTCTGGAGAAGCAAGAGAGGAGGTGAAATAGCGCTCCTCTCCGTCACGTGGCGTGCCAAGCCACCACCTCTGGAGAAGAAAGACAGCAGACAGCAAGAAAGGAGGTGAAATAGTGCTCCTCTCCGTCACGTGGCGTGCCAAGCCACCACCTCTGGAGAAGAAAGACAGCAGACAGCAAGAGAGGAGGTGAAATAGCGCTCCTCTCCGTCACGTGGCGTGCCAAGCCACCACCTCTGGAGAAGCAAGAGAGGAGGTGAAATAGCGCTCCTCTCCGTCACGTGGCGTGCCAAGTCACCACCTCTGGAGAAGAAAGACAGCAGAAAGCAAGAGAGGAGGTGAAATAGCGCTCCTCTCCGTCACGTGGCGTGCCAAGCCACCACGTCTGGAGAAGAAAGAGAGGAGGTGAAATAGCGCTCCTCTCCATCACGTGGCGTGCCAAGCCACCACCTCTGGAGAAGAAAGACAGCAGACAGCAAGAGAGGAGGTGAAATAGCGCTCCTCTCCGTCAAGTGGCGTGCCAAGCCACCACCTCTGGAGAAGCAAGAGAGGAGGTGAAATAGCGCTCCTCTCCATCACGTGGCGTGCCAAGCCACCACCTCTGGAGAAGAAAGACAGCAGACAGCAAGAGAGGAGGTGAAATAGCGCTCCTCTCCGTCAAGTGGCGTGCCAAGCCACCACCTCTGGAGAAGCAAGAGAGGAGGTGAAATAGCGCTCCTCTCCATCACGTGGCGTGCCAAGCCACCACCTCTGGAGAATAAAGACAGCAGACAGCAAGAGAGGAGGTGAAACAGCGCTCCTCTCCGTCAA
>NW_027662144.1:47500-93000 GCF_963422515.1 Blennius ocellaris
AGAGGAGGTGAAATAGCGCTCCTCTCCGTCACGCAGCGTGCCAAGCCACCACCTCTGGAGAAGAAAGAGAGGAGGTGAAATAGCGCTCCTCTCCGTCACGTGGCGTGCCAAGCCACCACCTCTGGAGAAGAAAGACAGCAGACAGCAAGAGAGGAGGTGAAATAGCGCTCCTCTCCGTCACGTGGCGTGCCAAGCCACCACGTCTGGAGAAGAAAGAGAGGAGGTGAAATAGCGCTCCTCTGCATCACGTGGCGTGCCAAGCCACCACCTCTGGAGAAGAAAGACAGCAGACAGCAAGAGAGGAGGTGAAATAGCGCTCCTCTCCGTCAAGTGGCGTGCCAAGCCACCACCTCTGGAGAAGCAAGAGAGGAGGTGAAATAGCGCTCCTCTCCATCACGTGGCATGCCAAGCCACCACCTCTGGAGAAGAAAGACAGCAGACAGCAAGAGAGGAGGTGAAATAGCGCTCCTCTCCGTCACGTGGCGTGCCAAGCCACCACCTCTGGAGAAGAAAGACAGCAGACAGCAAGAGAGGAGGTGAAATAGCGCTCCTCTCCGTCACGTGGCGTGCCAAGCCACCACCTCTGGAGAAGCAAGAGAGGAGGTGAAATAGCGCTCCTCTCCGTCACGTGGCGTGCCAAGCCACCACCTCTGGAGAAGAAAGACAGCAGACAGCAAGAGAGGAGGTGAAATAGCGCTCCTCTGTTAAGTAAATTTGTACTTTATGTTTATTATTAGTAATTGATATAATGGGAATTAACATTTTGTAAGTTATCGTTGTTTCATGCATGTCTATTATAACCACTGTTCACTGTTTCACACCTGCAAAGGCACGAGTCTTTGTATTATTGAAACTGTACCACTCTGAGACTCTTCAAGGTCTCTGGCCTCTGGGCCGGGGGAGATCTTATCTGAGACTCCTGCTTCAACTGTGTGAACCATATAGAAGTGTAACCACTCACACACACACACACACACACACACACACACACACACACACACACACACACACACACACACACACACACACACACACACAGGCCAGTGTTAACCTGCTTTGTCTGTGTATGAAAATGTAACCGCCTACTCTAACTTTGAATAAAACGGGGCAGAGAAATGAAGATCGGGGCAGATCGGTGAACTTCAGCTCCTGAGGTGAATTCATTTCTCGGTCCTTGTACAAGCTGACTTATTGTTTTGACTCTTTATTGCTCTCGATAAACGGGGTTGTCTCTCTTTTCATTCTTGCAGGTTTTGTTCCCAACACCTCTCCGTCACGTGGCGTGCCAAGTCACCACCTCTGGAGAAGAAAGACAGCAGACAGCAAGAGAGGAGGTGAAATAGCGCTCCTCTCCGTCACGTGGCGTGCCAAGCCACCACGTCTGGAGAAGAAAGAGAGGAGGTGAAATAGTGCTCCTCTCCATCACGTGGCGTGCCAAGCCACCACCTCTGGAGAAGAAAGACAGCAGACAGCAAGAGAGGAGGTGAAATAGCGCTCCTCTCCGTCAAGTGGCGTGCCAAGCCACCACCTCTGGAGAAGCAAGAGAGGAGGTGAAATAGCGCTCCTCTCCATCACGTGGCGTGCCAAGCCACCACCTCTGGAGAAGAAAGACAGCAGACAGCAAGAGAGGAGGCGAAATAGTGCTCCTCTCCGTCACGTGGCGTGCCAAGCCACCACCTCTGGAGAAGAAAGACAGCAGACAGCAAGAGAGGAGGTGAAACAGCGCTCCTCTCCGTCAAGTGGCGTGCCAAGCCACCACCTCTGGAGAAGCAAGAGAGGAGGTGAAATAGCGCTCCTCTCCGTCACGTGGCGTGCCAAGCCACCACCTCTGGAGAAGAAAGACAGCAGACAGCAAGAGAGGAGGTGAAATAGCGCTCCTCTCCGTCACGTGGCGTGCCAAGCCACCACGTCTGGAGAAGAAAGAGAGGAGGTGAAATAGCGCTCCTCTCCATCACGTGGCGTGCCAAGCCACCACCTCTGGAGAAGAAAGACAGCAGACAGCAAGAGAGGAGGTGAAATAGCGCTCCTCTCCGTCAAGTGGCGTGCCAAGCCACCACCTCTGGAGAAGCAAGAGAGGAGGTGAAATAGCGCTCCTCTCCATCACGTGGCATGCCAAGCCACCACCTCTGGAGAAGAAAGACAGCAGACAGCAAGAGAGGAGGTGAAATAGCGCTCCTCTCCGTCAAGTGGCTTGCCAAGCCACCACCTCTGGAGAAGCAAGAGAGGAGGTGAAATAGCGCTCCTCTCCATCACGTGGCGTGCCAAGCCACCACCTCTGGAGAAGAGAGACAGCAGACAGCAAGAGAGGAGGTGAAACAGCGCTCCTCTCCGTCAAGTGGCGTGCCAAGCCACCACCTCTGGAGAAGCAAGAGAGGAGGTGAAATAGCGCTCCTCTCCGTCACGTGGCGTGCCAAGCCACCACCTCTGGAGAAGAAAGATTGCAGACAGCAAGAGAGGAGGTGAAATAGCGCTCCTCTCCGTCACGTGGCGTGCCAAGCCACCACCTCTGGAGAAGAAAGACAGCAGACAGCAAGAGAGGAGGTGAAAGCGCTCCTCTCCGTCAAGTGGCGTGCCAAGCCACCACCTCTGGAGAAGCAAGAGAGGAGGTGAAATAGCGCTCCTCTCTGTCACGTGGCGTGCCAAGCCACCACCTCTGGAGAAGAAAGACAGCAGACAGCAAGAGAGGAGGTGAAATAGCGCTCCTCTCCGTCACGTGGCGTGCCAAGCCACCACCTCTGGAGAAGCAAGACAGCAGACAGCAAGAGAGGAGGTGAAATAGCGCTCCTCTCCGTCACGTGGCGTGCCAAGCCACCACCTCTGGAGAAGAAAGACAGCAGACAGCAAGAGAGGAGGTGAAATAGCGCTCCTCTCCGTCACGTGGCGTGCCAAGCCACCACCTCTGGAGAAGCAAGAGAGGAGGTGAAATAGCGCTCCTCTCCGTCACGTGGCGTGCCAAGCCACCACCTCTGGAGAAGAAAGACAGCAGACAGCAAGAGAGGAGGTGAAATAGCGCTCCTCTGTTAGGTAAATTTGTACTTTATGTTTATTATTAGTACTTGATATAATGGGAATTAACATTTTGTAAGTTATCGTTGTTTCATGCATGTCTATTATAACCACTGTTCACTGTTTCACACCTGCAAAGGCACGAGTCTTTGTATTATTGAAACTGTACCACTCTGAGACTCTTCAAGGTCTCTGGCCTCTGGGCCGGGGGAGATCTTATCTGAGACTCCTGCTTCAACTGTGTGAACCATATAGAAGTGTAACCACTCACACACACACACACACACACACACACACACACACACACACACAGGCCAGTGTTAACCTGCTTTGTCTGTGTATGAAAATGTAACCGCCTACTCTAACTTTGAATAAAACGGGGCAGAGAAATGAAGATCGGGGCAGATCGGTGAACTTCAGCTCCTGAGGTGAATTCATTTCTCGGTCCTTGTACAAGCTGACTTATTGTTTTGACTCTTTATTGCTCTCGATAAACGGGGTTGTCTCTCTTTTCATTCTTGCAGGTTTTGTTCCCAACACCTCTCCGTCACGTGGCGTGCCAAGTCACATCCTCTGGAGAAGCAAGAGAGGAGGTGAAATAGCGCTCCTCTCCATCACGTGGCATGCCAAGCCACCACCTCTGGAGAAGAAAGACAGCAGACAGCAAGAGAGGAGGTGAAACAGCGCTCCTCTCCGTCAAGTGGCGTGCCAAGCCACCACCTCTGGAGAAGCAAGAGAGGAGGTGAAATAGCGCTCCTCTCCGTCACGTGGCGTGCCAAGCCACCACCTCTGGAGAAGAAAGACAGCAGACAGCAAGAGAGGAGGTGAAATAGTGCTCCTCTCCGTCACGTGGCGTGCCAAGCCACCACCTCTGGAGAAGAAAAACAGCAGACAGCAAGAGAGGAGGTGAAATAGCGCTCCTCTCCGTCACGTGGCGTGCCAAGCCACCACCTCTGGAGAAGAAAGAGAGGAGGTGAAATAGCGCTCCTCTCCGTCACGTGGCGTGCCAAGCCACCACCTCTGGAGAAGAAAGACAGCAGACAGCAAGAGAGGAGGTGAAATGGCGCTCCTCTCCGTCACGTGGCGTGCCAAGCCACCACCTCTGGAGAAGCAAGAGAGGAGGTGAAATAGCGCTCCTCTCCGTCACGTGGCGTGCCAAGCCACCACCTCTGGATAAGAAAGACAGCAGACAGCAAGAGAGGAGGTGAAAGCGCTCCTCTCCGTCAAGTGGCGTGCCAAGTCACCACCTCTGGAGAAGAAAGACAGCAGACAGCAAGAGAGGAGGTGAAATAGCGCTCCTCCCCGTCACGTGGCGTGCCAAGCCACCACCTCTGGAGAAGCAAGAGAGGAGGTGAAATAGCGCTCCTCTCCGTCACGTGGCGTGCCAAGCCACCACCTCTGGAGAAGGAAGAGAGGAGGTGAAATAGCGCTCCTCTCCGTCACGTGGCGTGCCAAGCCACCACCTCTGGAGAAGCAAGAGAGGAGGTGAAATAGCGCTCCTCTCCGTCACGTGGCGTGCCAAGCCACCACCTCTGGAGAAGGAAGAGAGGAGGTGAAATAGCGCTCCTCTCCGACACGTGGCGTGCCAAGCCACCACCTCTGGAGAAGGAAGAGAGGAGGTGAAATAGCGCTCCTCTCCGTCACGTGGCGTGCCAAGCCACCACCTCTGGAGAAGCAAGAGAGGAGGTGAAATTGCGCTCCTCTCCGTCACGTTGCATTCCAAGCCACCACCTCTGGAGAAGAAAGACAGCAGACAGCAAGAGAGGAGGTGAAATAGCGCTCCTCTCCGTCACGTGGCGTGCCAAGCCACCACCTCTGAAAAAGAAAGAGAGGAGGTGAAATAGCGCTCCTCTCCGTCACGTGGCGTGCCAAGCCACCACCTCTGGAGAAGAAAGACAGCAGACAGCAAGAGAGGAGGTGAAATAGCGCTCCTCTCCGTCACGTGGCGTGCCAAGCCACCACCTCTGGAGAAGCAAGAGAGGAGGTGAAATAGCGCTCCTCTCCGTCACGTGGCGTGCCAAGCCACCACCTCTGGATAAGAAAGACAGCAGACAGCAAGAGAGGAGGTGAAAGCGCTCCTCTCCGTCAAGTGGCGTGCCAAGTCACCACCTCTGGAGAAGAAAGACAGCAGACAGCAAGAGAGGAGGTGAAATAGCGCTCCTCCCCGTCACGTGGCGTGCCAAGCCACCACCTCTGGAGAAGCAAGAGAGGAGGTGAAATAGCGCTCCTCTCCGTCACGTGGCGTGCCAAGCCACCACCTCTGGAGAAGGAAGAGAGGAGGTGAAATAGCGCTCCTCTCCGTCACGTGGCGTGCCAAGCCACCACCTCTGGAGAAGCAAGAGAGGAGGTGAAATAGCGCTCCTCTCCGTCACGTGGCGTGCCAAGCCACCACCTCTGGAGAAGGAAGAGAGGAGGTGAAATAGCGCTCCTCTCCGACACGTGGCGTGCCAAGCCACCACCTCTGGAGAAGCAAGAGAGGAGGTGAAATTGCGCTCCTCTCCGTCACGTTGCATTCCAAGCCACCACCTCTGGAGAAGAAAGACAGCAGACAGCAAGAGAGGAGGTGAAATAGCGCTCCTCTCCGTCACGTGGCGTGCCAAGCCACCACCTCTGGAGAAGGAAGAGAGGAGGTGAAATAGCGCTCCTCTCCGTCACGTGGCGTGCCAAGCCACCACCTCTGGAGAAGAAAGACAGCAGACAGCAAGAGAGGAGGTGAAATACCGCTCCTCTCCGTCACGTGGCGTGCCAAGCCACCACGTCTGGAGAAGAAAGAGAGGAGGTGAAATAGCGCTCCTCTCCATCACGTGGCGTGCCAAGCCACCACCTCTGGAGAAGCAAGAGAGGAGGTGAAATAGCGCTCCTCTCCGTCACGTGGCGTGCCAAGCCACAACCTCTGGAGAAGAAAGACAGCAGACAGCAAGAGAGGAGGTGAAATAGTGCTCCTCTCCGTCACGTGGCGTGCCAAGCCACCACCTCTGGAGAAGAAAGACAGCAGACAGCAAGAGAGGAGGTGAAATAGCGCTCCTCTCCGTCACGTGGCGTGCCAAGCCACCACCTCTGGA
Organism: Blennius ocellaris; assembly: GCF_963422515.1. Taxonomy (NCBI): domain Eukaryota; kingdom Metazoa; phylum Chordata; class Actinopteri; order Blenniiformes; family Blenniidae; genus Blennius; species Blennius ocellaris. Next base: position 53,569 of record NW_027662144.1, read on the forward strand.
GAAGCAAGAGAGGAGGTGAAATAGCGCTCCTCTCCGTCACGTGGCGTGCCAAGTCACCACCTCTGGAGAAGAAAGACAGCAGACAGCAAGAGAGGAGGTGAAATAGCGCTCCTCTCCGTCACGTGGCGTGCCAAGCCACCACGTCTGGAGAAGAAAGAGAGGAGGTGAAATAGCGCTCCTCTCAATCACGTGGCGTGCCAAGCCACCACCTCTGGAGAAGAAAGACAGCAAGAGAGGAGGTGAAATAGCGCTCCTCTCCGTCAAGTGGCGTGCCAAGCCACCACCTCTGGAGAAGCAAGAGAGGAGGTGAAATAGCGCTCCTCTCCATCACGTGGCGTGCCAAGCCAACACCTCTGGAGAAGAAAGAGAGGAGGTGAAATAGCGCTCCTCTCCGTCAAGTGGCGTGCCAAGCCACCACCTCTGGAGAAGCAAGAGAGGAGGTGAAATAGCGCTCCTCTCAATCACGTGGCGTGCCAAGCCACCACCTCTGGAGAAGAAAGACAGCAAGAGAGGAGGTGAAATAGCGCTCCTCTCCGTCAAGTGGCGTGCCAAGCCACCACCTCTGGAGAAGCAAGAGAGGAGGTGAAATAGCGCTCCTCTCCGTCAAGTGGCGTGCCAAGCCACCACCTCTGGAGAAGCAAGAGAGGAGGTGAAATAGCGCTCCTCTCCGTCAAGTGGCGTGCCAAGTCACCACCTCTGGAGAAGAAAGACAGCAGACAGCAAGAGAGGAGGTGAAATAGCGCTCCTCCCCGTCACGTGGCGTGCCAAGCCACCACCTCTGGAGAAGCAAGAGAGGAGGTGAAATAGCGCTCCTCTCCGTCACGTGGCGTGCCAAGCCACCACCTCTGGAGAAGGAAGAGAGGAGGTGAAATAGCGCTCCTCTCCGTCACGTGGCGTGCCAAGCCACCACCTCTGGAGAAGCAAGAGAGGAGGTGAAATAGCGCTCCTCTCCGTCACGTGGCGTGCCAAGCCACCACCTCTGGAGAAGGAAGAGAGGAGGTGAAATAGCGCTCCTCTCCGACACGTGGCGTGCCAAGCCACCACCTCTGGAGAAGCAAGAGAGGAGGTGAAATTGCGCTCCTCTCCGTCACGTTGCATTCCAAGCCACCACCTCTGGAGAAGAAAGACAGCAGACAGCAAGAGAGGAGGTGAAATAGCGCTCCTCTCCGTCACGTGGCGTGCCAAGCCACCACCTCTGGAGAAGGAAGAGAGGAGGTGAAATAGCGCTCCTCTCCGTCACGTGGCGTGCCAAGCCACCACCTCTGGAGAAGAAAGACAGCAGACAGCAAGAGAGGAGGTGAAATACCGCTCCTCTCCGTCACGTGGCGTGCCAAGCCACCACGTCTGGAGAAGAAAGAGAGGAGGTGAAATAGCGCTCCTCTCCATCACGTGGCGTGCCAAGCCACCACCTCTGGAGAAGCAAGAGAGGAGGTGAAATAGCGCTCCTCTCCGTCACGTGGCGTGCCAAGCCACAACCTCTGGAGAAGAAAGACAGCAGACAGCAAGAGAGGAGGTGAAATAGTGCTCCTCTCCGTCACGTGGCGTGCCAAGCCACCACCTCTGGAGAAGCAAGAGAGGAGGTGAAATAGCGCTCCTCTCCGTCACGTGGCGTGCCAAGTCACCACCTCTGGAGAAGAAAGACAGCAGACAGCAAGAGAGGAGGTGAAATAGCGCTCCTCTCCGTCACGTGGCGTGCCAAGCCACCACGTCTGGAGAAGAAAGAGAGGAGGTGAAATAGCGCTCCTCTCAATCACGTGGCGTGCCAAGCCACCACCTCTGGAGAAGAAAGACAGCAAGAGAGGAGGTGAAATAGCGCTCCTCTCCGTCAAGTGGCGTGCCAAGCCACCACCTCTGGAGAAGCAAGAGAGGAGGTGAAATAGCGCTCCTCTCCATCACGTGGCGTGCCAAGCCAACACCTCTGGAGAAGAAAGAGAGGAGGTGAAATAGCGCTCCTCTCCGTCAAGTGGCGTGCCAAGCCACCACCTCTGGAGAAGCAAGAGAGGAGGTGAAATAGCGCTCCTCTCCGTCACGTGGCGTGCCAAGCCACCACCTCTGGAGAAGCAAGAGAGGAGGTGAAATAGCGCTCCTCTCCGTCACGTGGCGTGCCAAGCCACCACCTCTGGAGAAGGAAGAGAGGAGGTGAAATAGCGCTCCTCTCCGACACGTGGCGTGCCAAGCCACCACCTCTGGAGAAGCAAGAGAGGAGGTGAAATTGCGCTCCTCTCCGTCACGTTGCATTCCAAGCCACCACCTCTGGAGAAGAAAGACAGCAGACAGCAAGAGAGGAGGTGAAATAGCGCTCCTCTCCGTCACGTGGCGTGCCAAGCCACCACCTCTGGAGAAGGAAGAGAGGAGGTGAAATAGCGCTCCTCTCCGTCACGTGGCGTGCCAAGCCACCACCTCTGGAGAAGAAAGACAGCAGACAGCAAGAGAGGAGGTGAAATACCGCTCCTCTCCGTCACGTGGCGTGCCAAGCCACCACGTCTGGAGAAGAAAGAGAGGAGGTGAAATAGCGCTCCTCTCCATCACGTGGCGTGCCAAGCCACCACCTCTGGAGAAGCAAGAGAGGAGGTGAAATAGCGCTCCTCTCCGTCACGTGGCGTGCCAAGCCACAACCTCTGGAGAAGAAAGACAGCAGACAGCAAGAGAGGAGGTGAAATAGTGCTCCTCTCCGTCACGTGGCGTGCCAAGCCACCACCTCTGGAGAAGCAAGAGAGGAGGTGAAATAGCGCTCCTCTCCGTCACGTGGCGTGCCAAGTCACCACCTCTGGAGAAGAAAGACAGCAGACAGCAAGAGAGGAGGTGAAATAGCGCTCCTCTCCGTCACGTGGCGTGCCAAGCCACCACGTCTGGAGAAGAAAGAGAGGAGGTGAAATAGCGCTCCTCTCAATCACGTGGCGTGCCAAGCCACCACCTCTGGAGAAGAAAGACAGCAAGAGAGGAGGTGAAATAGCGCTCCTCTCCGTCAAGTGGCGTGCCAAGCCACCACCTCTGGAGAAGCAAGAGAGGAGGTGAAATAGCGCTCCTCTCCATCACGTGGCGTGCCAAGCCAACACCTCTGGAGAAGAAAGAGAGGAGGTGAAATAGCGCTCCTCTCCGTCAAGTGGCGTGCCAAGCCACCACCTCTGGAGAAGCAAGAGAGGAGGTGAAATAGCGCTCCTCTCAATCACGTGGCGTGCCAAGCCACCACCTCTGGAGAAGAAAGACAGCAAGAGAGGAGGTGAAATAGCGCTCCTCTCCGTCAAGTGGCGTGCCAAGCCACCACCTCTGGAGAAGCAAGAGAGGAGGTGAAATAGCGCTCCTCTCCGTCAAGTGGCGTGCCAAGCCACCACCTCTGGAGAAGCAAGAGAGGAGGTGAAATAGCGCTCCTCTCCATCACGTGGCGTGCCAAGCCACCACCTCTGGAGAAGAAAGACAGCAGACAGCAAGAGAGGAGGTGAAACAGCGCTCCTCTCCGTCAAGTGGCGTGCCAAGCCACCACCTCTGGAGAAGCAAGAGAGGAGGTGAAATAGCGCTCCTCTCCGTCACGTGGCGTGCCAAGCCACCACCTCTGGAGAAGAAAGACAGCAGACAGCAAGAGAGGAGGTGAAATAGCGCTCCTCTCCGTCACGTGGCGTGCCAAGCCACCACCTCTGGAGAAGAAAGACAGCAGACAGCAAGAGAGGAGGTGAAATAGCGCTCCTCTCCGTCACGTGGCGTGCCAAGCCACCACCTCTGGAGAAGAAAGACAGCAGACAGCAAGAGAGGAGGTGAAATAGCGCTCCTCTCCGTCACGTGGCGTGCCAAGCCACCACCTCTGGAGAAGCAAGAGAGGAGGTGAAATAGCGCTCCTCTCCGTCACGTGGCGTGCCAAGCCACCACCTCTGGAGAAGAAAGACAACAGACAGCAAGAGAGGAGGTGAAATAGCGCTCCTCTCCGTCACGTGGCGTGCCAAGCCACCACCTCTGGAGAAGAAAGACAGCAGACAGCAAGAGAGGAGGTGAAATAGCGCTCCTCTCCGTCACGTGGCGTGCCAAGCCACCACCTCTGGAGAAGCAAGAGAGGAGGTGAAATAGCGCTCCTCTCCGTCACGTGGCGTGCCAAGCCACCACCTCTGGATAAGAAAGACAGCAGACAGCAAGAGAGGAGGTGAAAGCGCTCCTCTCCGTCAAGTGGCGTGCCAAGTCACCACCTCTGGAGAAGAAAGACAGCAGACAGCAAGAGAGGAGGTGAAATAGCGCTCCTCCCCGTCACGTGGCGTGCCAAGCCACCACCTCTGGAGAAGCAAGAGAGGAGGTGAAATAGCGCTCCTCTCCGTCACGTGGCGTGCCAAGCCACCACCTCTGGAGAAGGAAGAGAGGAGGTGAAATAGCGCTCCTCTCCGTCACGTGGCGTGCCAAGCCACCACCTCTGGAGAAGCAAGAGAGGAGGTGAAATAGCGCTCCTCTCCGTCACGTGGCGTGCCAAGCCACCACCTCTGGAGAAGGAAGAGAGGAGGTGAAATAGCGCTCCTCTCCGACACGTGGCGTGCCAAGCCACCACCTCTGGAGAAGCAAGAGAGGAGGTGAAATTGCGCTCCTCTCCGTCACGTTGCATTCCAAGCCACCACCTCTGGAGAAGAAAGACAGCAGACAGCAAGAGAGGAGGTGAAATTGCGCTCCTCTCCGTCACGTGGCGTGCCAAGCCACCACCTCTGGAGAAGGAAGAGAGGAGGTGAAATAGCGCTCCTCTCCGTCACGTGGCGTGCCAAGCCACCACCTCTGGAGAAGAAAGACAGCAGACAGCAAGAGAGGAGGTGAAATACCGCTCCTCTCCGTCACGTGGCGTGCCAAGCCACCACGTCTGGAGAAGAAAGAGAGGAGGTGAAATAGCGCTCCTCTCCATCACGTGGCGTGCCAAGCCACCACCTCTGGAGAAGCAAGAGAGGAGGTGAAATAGCGCTCCTCTCCGTCAAGTGGCGTGCCAAGCCACCACCTCTGGAGAAGCAAGAGAGGAGGTGAAATAGCGCTCCTCTCCGTCAAGTGGCGTGCCAAGCCACCACCTCTGGAGAAGCAAGAGAGGAGGTGAAATAGCGCTCCTCTCCATCACGTGGCGTGCCAAGCCACCACCTCTGGAGAAGAAAGACAGCAGACAGCAAGAGAGGAGGTGAAACAGCGCTCCTCTCCGTCAAGTGGCGTGCCAAGCCACCACCTCTGGAGAAGCAAGAGAGGAGGTGAAATAGCGCTCCTCTCCGTCACGTGGCGTGCCAAGCCACCACCTCTGGAGAAGAAAGACAGCAGACAGCAAGAGAGGAGGTGAAATAGCGCTCCTCTCCGTCACGTGGCGTGCCAAGCCACCACCTCTGGAGAAGAAAGACAGCAGACAGCAAGAGAGGAGGTGAAATAGCGCTCCTCTCCGTCACGTGGCGTGCCAAGCCACCACCTCTGGAGAAGAAAGACAGCAGACAGCAAGAGAGGAGGTGAAATAGCGCTCCTCTCCGTCACGTGGCGTGCCAAGCCACCACCTCTGGAGAAGCAAGAGAGGAGGTGAAATAGCGCTCCTCTCCGTCACGTGGCGTGCCAAGCCACAACCTCTGGAGAAGAAAGACAGCAGACAGCAAGAGAGGAGGTGAAATAGTGCTCCTCTCCGTCACGTGGCGTGCCAAGCCACCACCTCTGGAGAAGAAAGACAGCAGACAGCAAGAGAGGAGGTGAAATAGCGCTCCTCTCCGTCACGTGGCGTGCCAAGCCACCACCTCTGGAGAAGCAAGAGAGGAGGTGAAATAGCGCTCCTCTCCGTCACGTGGCGTGCCAAGTCACCACCTCTGGAGAAGAAAGACAGCAGACAGCAAGAGAGGAGGTGAAATAGCGCTCCTCTCCGTCACGTGGCGTGCCAAGCCACCACCTCTGGAGAAGAAAGACAGCAAGAGAGGAGGTGAAATAGCGCTCCTCTCCGTCAAGTGGCGTGCCAAGCCACCACCTCTGGAGAAGCAAGAGAGGAGGTGAAATAGCGCTCCTCTCCATCACGTGGCGTGCCAAGCCAACACCTCTGGAGAAGAAAGAGAGGAGGTGAAATAGCGCTCCTCTCCGTCAAGTGGCGTGCCAAGCCACCACCTCTGGAGAAGCAAGAGAGGAGGTGAAATAGCGCTCCTCTCAATCACGTGGCGTGCCAAGCCACCACCTCTGGAGAAGAAAGACAGCAAGAGAGGAGGTGAAATAGCGCTCCTCTCCGTCAAGTGGCGTGCCAAGCCACCACCTCTGGAGAAGCAAGAGAGGAGGTGAAATAGCGCTCCTCTCCGTCAAGTGGCGTGCCAAGCCACCACCTCTGGAGAAGCAAGAGAGGAGGTGAAATAGCGCTCCTCTCCATCACGTGGCGTGCCAAGCCACCACCTCTGGAGAAGAAAGACAGCAGACAGCAAGAGAGGAGGTGAAACAGCGCTCCTCTCCGTCAAGTGGCGTGCCAAGCCACCACCTCTGGAGAAGCAAGAGAGGAGGTGAAATAGCGCTCCTCTCCGTCACGTGGCGTGCCAAGCCACCACCTCTGGAGAAGAAAGACAGCAGACAGCAAGAGAGGAGGTGAAATAGCGCTCCTCTCCGTCACGTGGCGTGCCAAGCCACCACCTCTGGAGAAGAAAGACAGCAGACAGCAAGAGAGGAGGTGAAATAGCGCTCCTCTCCGTCACGTGGCGTGCCAAGCCACCACCTCTGGAGAAGAAAGACAGCAGACAGCAAGAGAGGAGGTGAAATAGCGCTCCTCTCCGTCACGTGGCGTGCCAAGCCACCACCTCTGGAGAAGCAAGAGAGGAGGTGAAATAGCGCTCCTCTCCGTCACGTGGCGTGCCAAGCCACCACCTCTGGAGAAGAAAGACAGCAGACAGCAAGAGAGGAGGTGAAATAGCGCTCCTCTGTTAGGTAAATTTGTACTTTATGTTTATTATTAGTACTTGATATAATGGGAATTAACATTTTGTAAGTTATCGTTGTTTCATGCATGTCTATTATAACCACTGTTCACTGTTTCACACCTGCAAGGGCACGAGTCTTTGTATTATTGAAACTGTACCACTCTGAGACTCTTCAAGGTCTCTGGCCTCTGGGCCGGGGGACATCTTATCTGAGACTCCTGCTTCAACTGTGTGAACCATATAGAAGTGTAACCACTCACACACACACACACACACACACACAGGCCAGTGTTAACCTGCTTTGTCTGTGTATGAAAATGTAACCGCCTACTCTAACTTTGAATAAAACGGGGCAGAGAAATGAAGATCGGGGCAGATCGGTGAACTTCAGCTCCTGAGGTGAATTCATTTCTCGGTCCTTGTACAAGCTGACTTATTGTTTTGACTCTTTATTGCTCTCGATAAACGGGGTTGTCTCTCTTTTCATTCTTGCAGGTTTTGTTCCCAACACCTCTCCGTCACGTGGCGTGCCAAGTCACCACCTCTGGAGAAGAAAGACAGCAGACAGCAAGAGAGGAGGTGAAATAGCGCTCCTCTCCGTCACGTGGCGTGCCAAGCCACCACGTCTGGAGAAGAAAGAGAGGAGGTGAAATAGTGCTCCTCTCCATCACGTGGCGTGCCAAGTCACCACCTCTGGAGAAGAAAGACAGCAGACAGCAAGAGAGGAGGTGAAATAGCGCTCCTCTCCGTCAAGTGGCGTGCCAAGCCACCACCTCTGGAGAAGCAAGAGAGGAGGTGAAATAGCGCTCCTCTCCATCACGTGGCGTGCCAAGCCACCACCTCTGGAGAAGAAAGACAGCAGACAGCAAGAGAGGAGGTGAAACAGCGCTCCTCTCCGTCAAGTGGCGTGCCAAGCCACCACCTCTGGAGAAGCAAGAGAGGAGGTGAAATAGCGCTCCTCTCCGTCACGTGGCGTGCCAAGCCACCACCTCTGGAGAAGAAAGACAGCAGACAGCAAGAGAGGAGGTGAAATAGTGCTCCTCTCCGTCACGTGGCGTGCCAAGCCACCACCTCTGGAGAAGAAAAACAGCAGACAGCAAGAGAGGAGGTGAAATAGCGCTCCTCTCCGTCACGTGGCGTGCCAAGCCACCACCTCTGGAGAAGAAAGAGAGGAGGTGAAATAGCGCTCCTCTCCGTCACGTGGCGTGCCAAGCCACCACCTCTGGAGAAGAAAGACAGCAGACAGCAAGAGAGGAGGTGAAATAGCGCTCCTCTCCGTCACGTGGCGTGCCAAGCCACCACCTCTGGAGAAGAAAGACAGCAGACAGCAAGAGAGGAGGTGAAATAGTGCTCCTCTCCGTCACGTGGCGTGCCAAGCCACCACCTCTGGAGAAGAAAGACAGCAGACAGCAAGAGAGGAGGTGAAACAGCGCTCCTCTCCATCAAGTGGCGTGCCAAGCCACCACCTCTGGAGAAGCAAGAGAGGAGGTGAAATAGCGCTCCTCTCCGTCACGTGGCGTGCCAAGCCACCACCTCTGGAGAAGAAAGACAGCAGACAGCAAGAGAGGAGGTGAAATAGCGCTCCTCTCCGTCACGTGGCGTGCCAAGCCACCACCTCTGGAGAAGAAAGACAGCAGACAGCAAGAGAGGAGGTGAAATAGCGCTCCTCCCCGTCACGTGGCGTGCCAAGCCACCACCTCTGGAGAAGCAAGAGAGGAGGTGAAATAGCGCTCCTCTCCGTCACGTGGCGTGCCAAGCCACCACCTCTGGAGAAGGAAGAGAGGAGGTGAAATAGCGCTCCTCTCCGTCACGTGGCGTGCCAAGCCACCACCTCTGGAGAAGCAAGAGAGGAGGTGAAATAGCGCTCCTCTCCGTCACGTGGCGTGCCAAGCCACCACCTCTGGAGAAGGAAGAGAGGAGGTGAAATAGCGCTCCTCTCCGACACGTGGCGTGCCAAGCCACCACCTCTGGAGAAGCAAGAGAGGAGGTGAAATTGCGCTCCTCTCCGTCACGTTGCATTCCAAGCCACCACCTCTGGAGAAGAAAGACAGCAGACAGCAAGAGAGGAGGTGAAATTGCGCTCCTCTCCGTCACGTGGCGTGCCAAGCCACCACCTCTGGAGAAGGAAGAGAGGAGGTGAAATAGCGCTCCTCTCCGTCACGTGGCGTGCCAAGCCACCACCTCTGGAGAAGAAAGACAGCAGACAGCAAGAGAGGAGGTGAAATACCGCTCCTCTCCGTCACGTGGCGTGCCAAGCCACCACGTCTGGAGAAGAAAGAGAGGAGGTGAAATAGCGCTCCTCTCCATCACGTGGCGTGCCAAGCCACCACCTCTGGAGAAGCAAGAGAGGAGGTGAAATAGCGCTCCTCTCCGTCACGTGGCGTGCCAAGCCACAACCTCTGGAGAAGAAAGACAGCAGACAGCAAGAGAGGAGGTGAAATAGTGCTCCTCTCCGTCACGTGGCGTGCCAAGCCACCACCTCTGGAGAAGAAAGACAGCAGACAGCAAGAGAGGAGGTGAAATAGCGCTCCTCTCCGTCACGTGGCGTGCCAAGCCACCACCTCTGGAGAAGCAAGAGAGGAGGTGAAATAGCGCTCCTCTCCGTCACGTGGCGTGCCAAGTCACCACCTCTGGAGAAGAAAGACAGCAGACAGCAAGAGAGGAGGTGAAATAGCGCTCCTCTCCGTCACGTGGCGTGCCAAGCCACCACGTCTGGAGAAGAAAGAGAGGAGGTGAAATAGCGCTCCTCTCAATCACGTGGCGTGCCAAGCCACCACCTCTGGAGAAGAAAGACAGCAAGAGAGGAGGTGAAATAGCGCTCCTCTCCGTCAAGTGGCGTGCCAAGCCACCACCTCTGGAGAAGCAAGAGAGGAGGTGAAATAGCGCTCCTCTCCATCACGTGGCGTGCCAAGCCAACACCTCTGGAGAAGAAAGAGAGGAGGTGAAATAGCGCTCCTCTCCGTCAAGTGGCGTGCCAAGCCACCACCTCTGGAGAAGCAAGAGAGGAGGTGAAATAGCGCTCCTCTCAATCACGTGGCGTGCCAAGCCACCACCTCTGGAGAAGAAAGACAGCAAGAGAGGAGGTGAAATAGCGCTCCTCTCCGTCAAGTGGCGTGCCAAGCCACCACCTCTGGAGAAGCAAGAGAGGAGGTGAAATAGCGCTCCTCTCCGTCAAGTGGCGTGCCAAGCCACCACCTCTGGAGAAGCAAGAGAGGAGGTGAAATAGCGCTCCTCTCCATCACGTGGCGTGCCAAGCCACCACCTCTGGAGAAGAAAGACAGCAGACAGCAAGAGAGGAGGTGAAACAGCGCTCCTCTCCGTCAAGTGGCGTGCCAAGCCACCACCTCTGGAGAAGCAAGAGAGGAGGTGAAATAGCGCTCCTCTCCGTCACGTGGCGTGCCAAGCCACCACCTCTGGAGAAGAAAGACAGCAGACAGCAAGAGAGGAGGTGAAATAGCGCTCCTCTCCGTCACGTGGCGTGCCAAGCCACCACCTCTGGAGAAGAAAGACAGCAGACAGCAAGAGAGGAGGTGAAATAGCGCTCCTCTCCGTCACGTGGCGTGCCAAGCCACCACCTCTGGAGAAGCAAGAGAGGAGGTGAAATAGCGCTCCTCTCCGTCACGTGGCGTGCCAAGCCACAACCTCTGGAGAAGAAAGACAGCAGACAGCAAGAGAGGAGGTGAAATAGTGCTCCTCTCCGTCACGTGGCGTGCCAAGCCACCACCTCTGGAGAAGAAAGACAGCAGACAGCAAGAGAGGAGGTGAAATAGCGCTCCTCTCCGTCACGTGGCGTGCCAAGCCACCACCTCTGGAGAAGCAAGAGAGGAGGTGAAATAGCGCTCCTCTCCGTCACGTGGCGTGCCAAGTCACCACCTCTCGAGAAGAAAGACAGCAGACAGCAAGAGAGGAGGTGAAATAGCGCTCCTCTCCGTCACGTGGCGTGCCAAGCCACCACGTCTGGAGAAGAAAGAGAGGAGGTGAAATAGCGCTCCTCTCAATCACGTGGCGTGCCAAGCCACCACCTCTGGAGAAGAAAGACAGCAAGAGAGGAGGTGAAATAGCGCTCCTCTCCGTCAAGTGGCGTGCCAAGCCACCACCTCTGGAGAAGCAAGAGAGGAGGTGAAATAGCGCTCCTCTCCATCACGTGGCGTGCCAAGCCAACACCTCTGGAGAAGAAAGAGAGGAGGTGAAATAGCGCTCCTCTCCGTCAAGTGGCGTGCCAAGCCACCACCTCTGGAGAAGCAAGAGAGGAGGTGAAATAGCGCTCCTCTCAATCACGTGGCGTGCCAAGCCACCACCTCTGGAGAAGAAAGACAGCAAGAGAGGAGGTGAAATAGCGCTCCTCTCCGTCAAGTGGCGTGCCAAGCCACCACCTCTGGAGAAGCAAGAGAGGAGGTGAAATAGCGCTCCTCTCCGTCAAGTGGCGTGCCAAGCCACCACCTCTGGAGAAGCAAGAGAGGAGGTGAAATAGCGCTCCTCTCCATCACGTGGCGTGCCAAGCCACCACCTCTGGAGAAGAAAGACAGCAGACAGCAAGAGAGGAGGTGAAACAGCGCTCCTCTCCGTCAAGTGGCGTGCCAAGCCACCACCTCTGGAGAAGCAAGAGAGGAGGTGAAATAGCGCTCCTCTCCGTCACGTGGCGTGCCAAGCCACCACCTCTGGAGAAGAAAGACAGCAGACAGCAAGAGAGGAGGTGAAATAGCGCTCCTCTCCGTCACGTGGCGTGCCAAGCCACCACCTCTGGAGAAGAAAGACAGAAGACAGCAAGAGAGGAGGTGAAATAGCGCTCCTCTCCGTCACGTGGCGTGCCAAGCCACCACCTCTGGAGAAGAAAGACAGCAGACAGCAAGAGAGGAGGTGAAATAGCGCTCCTCTCCGTCACGTGGCGTGCCAAGCCACCACCTCTGGAGAAGCAAGAGAGGAGGTGAAATAGCGCTCCTCTCCGTCACGTGGCGTGCCAAGCCACCACCTCTGGAGAAGAAAGACAGCAGACAGCAAGAGAGGAGGTGAAATAGCGCTCCTCTGTTAGGTAAATTTGTACTTTATGTTTATTATTAGTACTTGATATAATGGGAATTAACATTTTGTAAGTTATCGTTGTTTCATGCATGTCTATTATAACCACTGTTCACTGTTTCACACCTGCAAGGGCACGAGTCTTTGTATTATTGAAATTGTACCACTCTGAGACTCTTCAAGGTCTCTGGCCTCTGGGCCGGGGGACATCTTATCTGAGACTCCTGCTTCAACTGTGTGAACCATATAGAAGTGTAACCACTCACACACACACACACACACACACACAGGCCAGTGTTAACCTGCTTTGTCTGTGTATGAAAATGTAACCGCCTACTCTAACTTTGAATAAAACGGGGCAGAGAAATGAAGATCGGGGCAGATCGGTGAACTTCAGCTCCTGAGGTGAATTCATTTCTCGGTCCTTGTACAAGCTGACTTATTGTTTTGACTCTTTATTGCTCTCGATAAACGGGGTTGTCTCTCTTTTCATTCTTGCAGGTTTTGTTCCCAACACCTCTCCGTCACGTGGCGTGCCAAGTCACCACCTCTGGAGAAGAAAGACAGCAGACAGCAAGAGAGGAGGTGAAATAGCGCTCCTCTCCGTCACGTGGCGTGCCAAGCCACCACGTCTGGAGAAGAAAGAGAGGAGGTGAAATAGTGCTCCTCTCCATCACGTGGCGTGCCAAGTCACCACCTCTGGAGAAGAAAGACAGCAGACAGCAAGAGAGGAGGTGAAATAGCGCTCCTCTCCGTCAAGTGGCGTGCCAAGCCACCACCTCTGGAGAAGCAAGAGAGGAGGTGAAATAGCGCTCCTCTCCATCACGTGGCGTGCCAAGCCACCACCTCTGGAGAAGAAAGACAGCAGACAGCAAGAGAGGAGGTGAAACAGCGCTCCTCTCCGTCAAGTGGCGTGCCAAGCCACCACCTCTGGAGAAGCAAGAGAGGAGGTGAAATAGCGCTCCTCTCCGTCACGTGGCGTGCCAAGCCACCACCTCTGGAGAAGAAAGACAGCAGACAGCAAGAGAGGAGGTGAAATAGTGCTCCTCTCCGTCACGTGGCGTGCCAAGCCACCACCTCTGGAGAAGAAAAACAGCAGACAGCAAGAGAGGAGGTGAAATAGCGCTCCTCTCCGTCACGTGGCGTGCCAAGCCACCACCTCTGGAGAAGAAAGAGAGGAGGTGAAATAGCGCTCCTCTCCGTCACGTGGCGTGCCAAGCCACCACCTCTGGAGAAGAAAGACAGCAGACAGCAAGAGAGGAGGTGAAATAGCGCTCCTCTCCGTCACGTGGCGTGCCAAGCCACCACCTCTGGAGAAGAAAGAGAGGAGGTGAAATAGCGCTCCTCTCCGTCACGTGGCGTGCCAAGCCACCACCTCTGGAGAAGAAAGACAGCAGACAGCAAGAGAGGAGGTGAAATAGCGCTCCTCTCCGTCACGTGGCGTGCCAAGCCACCACCTCTGGAGAAGAAAGACAGCAGACAGCAAGAGAGGAGGTGAAATAGTGCTCCTCTCCGTCACGTGGCGTGCCAAGCCACCACCTCTGGAGAAGAAAGACAGCAGACAGCAAGAGAGGAGGTGAAACAGCGCTCCTCTCCGTCAAGTGGCGTGCCAAGCCACCACCTCTGGAGAAGCAAGAGAGGAGGTGAAATAGCGCTCCTCTCCGTCACGTGGCGTGCCAAGCCACCACCTCTGGAGAAGAAAGACAGCAGACAGCAAGAGAGGAGGTGAAATAGCGCTCCTCTCCGTCACGTGGCGTGCCAAGCCACCACCTCTGGAGAAGAAAGACAGCAGACAGCAAGAGAGGAGGTGAAATAGCGCTCCTCTCCGTCACGTGGCGTGCCAAGCCACCACCTCTGGAGAAGAAAGAGAGGAGGTGAAATAGCGCTCCTCTCCGTCACGTGGCGTGCCAAGCCACCACCTCTGGAGAAGAAAGACAGCAGACAGCAAGAGAGGAGGTGAAATAGCGCTCCTCTCCGTCACGTGGCGTGCCAAGCCACCACCTCTGGAGAAGCAAGAGAGGAGGTGAAATAGCGCTCCTCTCCGTCACGTGGCGTGCCAAGCCACCACCTCTGGAGAAGAAAGACAGCAGACAGCAAGAGAGGAGGTGAAATAGCGCTCCTCTCCGTCATGTGGCGTGCCAAGCCACCACCTCTGGAGAAGCAAGAGAGGAGGTGAAATAGCGCTCCTCTCCGTCACGTGGCGTGCCAAGCCACCACCTCTGGAGAAGAAAGACAGCAGACAGCAAGAGAGGAGGTGAAATAGCGCTCCTCTCCGTCACGTGGCGTGCCAAGCCACCACCTCTGGAGAAGAAAGACAGCAGACAGCAAGAGAGGAGGTGAAATAGCGCTCCTCTCCGTCACGTGGCGTGCCAAGCCACCACCTCTGGAGAAGAAAGACAGCAGACAGCAAGAGAGGAGGTGAAACAGCGCTCCTCTCCGTCAAGTGGCGTGCCAAGCCACCACCTCTGGAGAAGCAAGAGAGGAGGTGAAATAGTGCTCCTCTCCATCACGTGGCGTGCCAAGTCACCACCTCTGGAGAAGAAAGACAGCAGACAGCAAGAGAGGAGGTGAAATAGCGCTCCTCTCCGTCAAGTGGCGTGCCAAGCCACCACCTCTGGAGAAGCAAGAGAGGAGGTGAAATAGCGCTCCTCTCCATCACGTGGCGTGCCAAGCCACCACCTCTGGAGAAGAAAGACAGCAGACAGCAAGAGAGGAGGTGAAACAGCGCTCCTCTCCGTCAAGTGGCGTGCCAAGCCACCACCTCTGGAGAAGCAAGAGAGGAGGTGAAATAGCGCTCCTCTCCGTCACGTGGCGTGCCAAGCCACCACCTCTGGAGAAGAAAGACAGCAGACAGCAAGAGAGGAGGTGAAATAGTGCTCCTCTCCGTCACGTGGCGTGCCAAGCCACCACCTCTGGAGAAGAAAAACAGCAGACAGCAAGAGAGGAGGTGAAATAGCGCTCCTCTCCGTCACGTGGCGTGCCAAGCCACCACCTCTGGAGAAGAAAGAGAGGAGGTGAAATAGCGCTCCTCTCCGTCACGTGGCGTGCCAAGCCACCACCTCTGGAGAAGAAAGACAGCAGACAGCAAGAGAGGAGGTGAAATAGCGCTCCTCTCCGTCACGTGGCGTGCCAAGCCACCACCTCTGGAGAAGAAAGAGAGGAGGTGAAATAGCGCTCCTCTCCGTCACGTGGCGTGCCAAGCCACCACCTCTGGAGAAGAAAGACAGCAGACAGCAAGAGAGGAGGTGAAATAGCGCTCCTCTCCGTCACGTGGCGTGCCAAGCCACCACCTCTGGAGAAGCAAGAGAGGAGGTGAAATAGCGCTCCTCTCCGTCACGTGGCGTGCCAAGCCACCACCTCTGGAGAAGAAAGACAGCAGACAGCAAGAGAGGAGGTGAAATAGCGCTCCTCTCCGTCACGTGGCGTGCCAAGCCACCACCTCTGGAGAAGAAAGACAGCAGACAGCAAGAGAGGAGGTGAAATAGCGCTCCTCTCCGTCACGTGGCGTGCCAAGCCACCACCTCTGGAGAAGAAAGAGAGGAGGTGAAATAGCGCTCCTCTCCGTCACGTGGCGTGCCAAGCCACCACCTCTGGAGAAGAAAGACAGCAGACAGCAAGAGAGGAGGTGAAATAGCGCTCCTCTCCGTCACGTGGCGTGCCAAGCCACCACCTCTGGAGAAGCAAGAGAGGAGGTGAAATAGCGCTCCTCTCCGTCACGTGGCGTGCCAAGCCACCACCTCTGGAGAAGAAAGACAGCAGACAGCAAGAGAGGAGGTGAAATAGCGCTCCTCTCCGTCACGTGGCGTGCCAAGCCACCACCTCTGGAGAAGCAAGAGAGGAGGTGAAATAGCGCTCCTCTCCGTCACGTGGCGTGCCAAGCCACCACCTCTGGAGAAGCAAGAGAGGAGGTGAAATAGCGCTCCTCTCCGTCACGTGGCGTGCCAAGCCACCACCTCTGGAGAAGAAAGACAGCAGACAGCAAGAGAGGAGGTGAAACAGCGCTCCTCTCCGTCAAGTGGCGTGCCAAGCCACCACCTCTGGAGAAGCAAGAGAGGAGGTGAAATAGCGCTCCTCTCCGTCACGTGGCGTGCCAAGCCACCACCTCTGGAGAAGAAAGACAGCAGACAGCAAGAGAGGAGGTGAAATAGCGCTCCTCTCCGTCACGTGGCGTGCCAAGCCACCACCTCTGGAGAAGAAAGACAGCAGACAGCAAGAGAGGAGGTGAAATAGCGCTCCTCTCCGTCACGTGGCGTGCCAAGCCACCACCTCTGGAGAAGAAAGACAGCAGACAGCAAGAGAGGAGGTGAAATAGCGCTCCTCTGTTAGGTAAATTTGTACTTTATGTTTATTATTAGTACTTGATATAATGGGAATTAACATTTTGTAAGTTATCGTTGTTTCATGCATGTCTATTTTAACCACTGTTCACTGTTTCACACCTGCAAGGGCACGAGTCTTTGTATTATTGAAACTGTACCACTCTGAGACTCTTCAAGGTCTCTGGCCTCTGGGCCGGGGGACATCTTATCTGAGACTCCTGCTTCAACTGTGTGAACCATATAGAAGTGTAACCACTCACACACACACACACACACACACACAGGCCAGTGTTAACCTGCTTTGTCTGTGTATGAAAATGTAACCGCCTACTCTAACTTTGAATAAAACGGGGCAGAGAAATGAAGATCGGGGCAGATCGGTGAACTTCAGCTCCTGAGGTGAATTCATTTCTCGGTCCTTGTACAAGCTGACTTATTGTTTTGACTCTTTATTGCTCTCGATAAACGGGGTTGTCTCTCTTTTCATTCTTGCAGGTTTTGTTCCCAACACCTCTCCGTCACGTGGCGTGCCAAGCCACAACCTCTGGAGAAGAAAGACAGCAGACAGCAAGAGAGGAGGTGAAATAGTGCTCCTCTCCGTCACGTGGCGTGCCAAGCCACCACCTCTGGAGAAGAAAGACAGCAGACAGCAAGAGAGGAGGTGAAATAGCGCTCCTCTCCGTCACGTGGCGTGCCAAGCCACCACCTCTGGAGAAGCAAGAGAGGAGGTGAAATAGCGCTCCTCTCCGTCACGTGGCGTGCCAAGTCACCACCTCTGGAGAAGAAAGACAGCAGACAGCAAGAGAGGAGGTGAAATAGCGCTCCTCTCCGTCACGTGGCGTGCCAAGCCACCACGTCTGGAGAAGAAAGAGAGGAGGTGAAATAGCGCTCCTCTCAATCACGTGGCGTGCCAAGCCACCACCTCTGGAGAAGAAAGACAGCAAGAGAGGAGGTGAAATAGCGCTCCTCTCCGTCAAGTGGCGTGCCAAGCCACCACCTCTGGAGAAGCAAGAGAGGAGGTGAAATAGCGCTCCTCTCCATCACGTGGCGTGCCAAGCCAACACCTCTGGAGAAGAAAGAGAGGAGGTGAAATAGCGCTCCTCTCCGTCAAGTGGCGTGCCAAGCCACCACCTCTGGAGAAGCAAGAGAGGAGGTGAAATAGCGCTCCTCTCAATCACGTGGCGTGCCAAGCCACCACCTCTGGAGAAGAAAGACAGCAAGAGAGGAGGTGAAATAGCGCTCCTCTCCGTCAAGTGGCGTGCCAAGCCACCACCTCTGGAGAAGCAAGAGAGGAGGTGAAATAGCGCTCCTCTCCGTCAAGTGGCGTGCCAAGCCACCACCTCTGGAGAAGCAAGAGAGGAGGTGAAATAGCGCTCCTCTCCATCACGTGGCATGCCAAGCCACCACCTCTGGAGAAGAAAGACAGCAGACAGCAAGAGAGGAGGTGAAACAGCGCTCCTCTCCGTCAAGTGGCGTGCCAAGCCACCACCTCTGGAGAAGCAAGAGAGGAGGTGAAATAGCGCTCCTCTCCGTCACGTGGCGTGCCAAGCCACCACCTCTGGAGAAGAAAGACAGCAGACAGCAAGAGAGGAGGTGAAATAGCGCTCCTCTCCGTCACGTGGCGTGCCAAGCCACCACCTCTGGAGAAGAAAGACAGAAGACAGCAAGAGAGGAGGTGAAATAGCGCTCCTCTCCGTCACGTGGCGTGCCAAGCCACCACCTCTGGAGAAGAAAGACAGCAGACAGCAAGAGAGGAGGTGAAATAGCGCTCCTCTCCGTCACGTGGCGTGCCAAGCCACCACCTCTGGAGAAGCAAGAGAGGAGGTGAAATAGCGCTCCTCTCCGTCACGTGGCGTGCCAAGCCACCACCTCTGGAGAAGAAAGACAGCAGACAGCAAGAGAGGAGGTGAAATAGCGCTCCTCTGTTAGGTAAATTTGTACTTTATGTTTATTATTAGTACTTGATATAATGGGAATTAACATTTTGTAAGTTATCGTTGTTTCATGCATGTCTATTATAACCACTGTTCACTGTTTCACACCTGCAAGGGCACGAGTCTTTGTATTATTGAAATTGTACCACTCTGAGACTCTTCAAGGTCTCTGGCCTCTGGGCCGGGGGACATCTTATCTGAGACTCCTGCTTCAACTGTGTGAACCATATAGAAGTGTAACCACTCACACACACACACACACACACACACAGGCCAGTGTTAACCTGCTTTGTCTGTGTATGAAAATGTAACCGCCTACTCTAACTTTGAATAAAACGGGGCAGAGAAATGAAGATCGGGGCAGATCGGTGAACTTCAGCTCCTGAGGTGAATTCATTTCTCGGTCCTTGTACAAGCTGACTTATTGTTTTGACTCTTTATTGCTCTCGATAAACGGGGTTGTCTCTCTTTTCATTCTTGCAGGTTTTGTTCCCAACACCTCTCCGTCACGTGGCGTGCCAAGTCACCACCTCTGGAGAAGAAAGACAGCAGACAGCAAGAGAGGAGGTGAAATAGCGCTCCTCTCCGTCACGTGGCGTGCCAAGCCACCACGTCTGGAGAAGAAAGAGAGGAGGTGAAATAGTGCTCCTCTCCATCACGTGGCGTGCCAAGTCACCACCTCTGGAGAAGAAAGACAGCAGACAGCAAGAGAGGAGGTGAAATAGCGCTCCTCTCCGTCAAGTGGCGTGCCAAGCCACCACCTCTGGAGAAGCAAGAGAGGAGGTGAAATAGCGCTCCTCTCCATCACGTGGCGTGCCAAGCCACCACCTCTGGAGAAGAAAGACAGCAGACAGCAAGAGAGGAGGTGAAACAGCGCTCCTCTCCGTCAAGTGGCGTGCCAAGCCACCACCTCTGGAGAAGCAAGAGAGGAGGTGAAATAGCGCTCCTCTCCGTCACGTGGCGTGCCAAGCCACCACCTCTGGAGAAGAAAGACAGCAGACAGCAAGAGAGGAGGTGAAATAGTGCTCCTCTCCGTCACGTGGCGTGCCAAGCCACCACCTCTGGAGAAGAAAAACAGCAGACAGCAAGAGAGGAGGTGAAATAGCGCTCCTCTCCGTCACGTGGCGTGCCAAGCCACCACCTCTGGAGAAGAAAGAGAGGAGGTGAAATAGCGCTCCTCTCCGTCACGTGGCGTGCCAAGCCACCACCTCTGGAGAAGAAAGACAGCAGACAGCAAGAGAGGAGGTGAAATAGCGCTCCTCTCCGTCACGTGGCGTGCCAAGCCACCACCTCTGGAGAAGAAAGAGAGGAGGTGAAATAGCGCTCCTCTCCGTCACGTGGCGTGCCAAGCCACCACCTCTGGAGAAGAAAGACAGCAGACAGCAAGAGAGGAGGTGAAATAGCGCTCCTCTCCGTCACGTGGCGTGCCAAGCCACCACCTCTGGAGAAGAAAGACAGCAGACAGCAAGAGAGGAGGTGAAATAGTGCTCCTCTCCGTCACGTGGCGTGCCAAGCCACCACCTCTGGAGAAGAAAGACAGCAGACAGCAAGAGAGGAGGTGAAACAGCGCTCCTCTCCGTCAAGTGGCGTGCCAAGCCACCACCTCTGGAGAAGCAAGAGAGGAGGTGAAATAGCGCTCCTCTCCGTCACGTGGCGTGCCAAGCCACCACCTCTGGAGAAGAAAGACAGCAGACAGCAAGAGAGGAGGTGAAATAGCGCTCCTCTCCGTCACGTGGCGTGCCAAGCCACCACCTCTGGAGAAGAAAGACAGCAGACAGCAAGAGAGGAGGTGAAATAGCGCTCCTCTCCGTCACGTGGCGTGCCAAGCCACCACCTCTGGAGAAGAAAGAGAGGAGGTGAAATAGCGCTCCTCTCCGTCACGTGGCGTGCCAAGCCACCACCTCTGGAGAAGAAAGACAGCAGACAGCAAGAGAGGAGGTGAAATAGCGCTCCTCTCCGTCACGTGGCGTGCCAAGCCACCACCTCTGGAGAAGCAAGAGAGGAGGTGAAATAGCGCTCCTCTCCGTCACGTGGCGTGCCAAGCCACCACCTCTGGAGAAGAAAGACAGCAGACAGCAAGAGAGGAGGTGAAATAGCGCTCCTCTCCGTCATGTGGCGTGCCAAGCCACCACCTCTGGAGAAGCAAGAGAGGAGGTGAAATAGCGCTCCTCTCCGTCACGTGGCGTGCCAAGCCACCACCTCTGGAGAAGAAAGACAGCAGACAGCAAGAGAGGAGGTGAAATAGCGCTCCTCTCCGTCACGTGGCGTGCCAAGCCACCACCTCTGGAGAAGAAAGACAGCAGACAGCAAGAGAGGAGGTGAAATAGCGCTCCTCTCCGTCACGTGGCGTGCCAAGCCACCACCTCTGGAGAAGAAAGACAGCAGACAGCAAGAGAGGAGGTGAAACAGCGCTCCTCTCCGTCAAGTGGCGTGCCAAGCCACCACTTCTGGAGAAGCAAGAGAGGAGGTGAAATAGTGCTCCTCTCCATCACGTGGCGTGCCAAGTCACCACCTCTGGAGAAGAAAGACAGCAGACAGCAAGAGAGGAGGTGAAATAGCGCTCCTCTCCGTCAAGTGGCGTGCCAAGCCACCACCTCTGGAGAAGCAAGAGAGGAGGTGAAATAGCGCTCCTCTCCATCACGTGGCGTGCCAAGCCACCACCTCTGGAGAAGAAAGACAGCAGACAGCAAGAGAGGAGGTGAAACAGCGCTCCTCTCCGTCAAGTGGCGTGCCAAGCCACCACCTCTGGAGAAGCAAGAGAGGAGGTGAAATAGCGCTCCTCTCCGTCACGTGGCGTGCCAAGCCACCACCTCTGGAGAAGAAAGACAGCAGACAGCAAGAGAGGAGGTGAAATAGTGCTCCTCTCCGTCACGTGGCGTGCCAAGCCACCACCTCTGGAGAAGAAAAACAGCAGACAGCAAGAGAGGAGGTGAAATAGCGCTCCTCTCCGTCACGTGGCGTGCCAAGCCACCACCTCTGGAGAAGAAAGAGAGGAGGTGAAATAGCGCTCCTCTCCGTCACGTGGCGTGCCAAGCCACCACCTCTGGAGAAGAAAGACAGCAGACAGCAAGAGAGGAGGTGAAATAGCGCTCCTCTCCGTCACGTGGCGTGCCAAGCCACCACCTCTGGAGAAGAAAGAGAGGAGGTGAAATAGCGCTCCACTCCGTCACGTGGCGTGCCAAGCCACCACCTCTGGAGAAGAAAGACAGCAGACAGCAAGAGAGGAGGTGAAATAGCGCTCCTCTCCGTCACGTGGCGTGCCAAGCCACCACCTCTGGAGAAGCAAGAGAGGAGGTGAAATAGCGCTCCTCTCCGTCACGTGGCGTGCCAAGCCACCACCTCTGGAGAAGAAAGACAGCAGACAGCAAGAGAGGAGGTGAAATAGCGCTCCTCTCCGTCACGTGGCGTGCCAAGCCACCACCTCTGGAGAAGAAAGACAGCAGACAGCAAGAGAGGAGGTGAAATAGCGCTCCTCTCCGTCACGTGGCGTGCCAAGCCACCACCTCTGGAGAAGAAAGAGAGGAGGTGAAATAGCGCTCCTCTCCGTCACGTGGCGTGCCAAGCCACCACCTCTGGAGAAGAAAGACAGCAGACAGCAAGAGAGGAGGTGAAATAGCGCTCCTCTCCGTCACGTGGCGTGCCAAGCCACCACCTCTGGAGAAGCAAGAGAGGAGGTGAAATAGCGCTCCTCTCCGTCACGTGGCGTGCCAAGCCACCACCTCTGGAGAAGAAAGACAGCAGACAGCAAGAGAGGAGGTGAAATAGCGCTCCTCTCCGTCACGTGGCGTGCCAAGCCACCACCTCTGGAGAAGCAAGAGAGGAGGTGAAATAGCGCTCCTCTCCGTCACGGGGCGTGCCAAGCCACCACCTCTGGAGAAGAAAGACAGCAGACAGCAAGAGAGGAGGTGAAATAGCGCTCCTCTCCGTCACGTGGCGTGCCAAGCCACCACCTCTGGAGAAGAAAGACAGCAGACAGCAAGAGAGGAGGTGAAATAGCGCTCCTCTCCGTCACGTGGCGTGCCAAGCCACCACCTCTGGAGAAGAAAGACAGCAGACAGCAAGAGAGGAGGTGAAACAGCGCTCCTCTCCGTCAAGTGGCGTGCCAAGCCACCACCTCTGGAGAAGCAAGAGAGGAGGTGAAATAGCGCTCCTCTCCGTCACGTGGCGTGCCAAGCCACCACCTCTGGAGAAGAAAGACAGCAGACAGCAAGAGAGGAGGTGAAATAGCGCTCCTCTCCGTCACGTGGCGTGCCAAGCCACCACCTCTGGAGAAGAAAGACAGCAGACAGCAAGAGAGGAGGTGAAATAGCGCTCCTCTCCGTCACGTGGCGTGCCAAGCCACCACCTCTGGAGAAGAAAGACAGCAGACAGCAAGAGAGGAGGTGAAATAGCGCTCCTCTGTTAGGTAAATTTGTACTTTATGTTTATTATTAGTACTTGATATAATGGGAATTAACATTTTGTAAGTTATCGTTGTTTCATGCATGTCTATTTTAACCACTGTTCACTGTTTCACACCTGCAAGGGCACGAGTCTTTGTATTATTGAAACTGTACCACTCTGAGACTCTTCAAGGTCTCTGGCCTCTGGGCCGGGGGACATCTTATCTGAGACTCCTGCTTCAACTGTGTGAACCATATAGAAGTGTAACCACTCACACACACACACACACACACACACAGGCCAGTGTTAACCTGCTTTGTCTGTGTATGAAAATGTAACCGCCTACTCTAACTTTGAATAAAACGGGGCAGAGAAATGAAGATCGGGGCAGATCGGTGAACTTCAGCTCCTGAGGTGAATTCATTTCTCGGTCCTTGTACAAGCTGACTTATTGTTTTGACTCTTTATTGCTCTCGATAAACGGGGTTGTCTCTCTTTTCATTCTTGCAGGTTTTGTTCCCAACACCTCTCCGTCACGTGGCGTGCCAAGTCACCACCTCTGGAGAAGAAAGACAGCAGACAGCAAGAGAGGAGGTGAAATAGTGCTCCTCTCCGTCACGTGGCGTGCCAAGCCACCACCTCTGGAGAAGAAAAACAGCAGACAGCAAGAGAGGAGGTGAAATAGCGCTCCTCTCCGTCACGTGGCGTGCCAAGCCACCACCTCTGGAGAAGAAAGAGAGGAGGTGAAATAGCGCTCCTCTCCGTCACGTGGCGTGCCAAGCCACCACCTCTGGAGAAGAAAGACAGCAGACAGCAAGAGAGGAGGTGAAATAGCGCTCCTCTCCGTCACGTGGCGTGCCAAGCCACCACCTCTGGAGAAGAAAGAGAGGAGGTGAAATAGCGCTCCACTCCGTCACGTGGCGTGCCAAGCCACCACCTCTGGAGAAGAAAGACAGCAGACAGCAAGAGAGGAGGTGAAATAGCGCTCCTCTCCGTCACGTGGCGTGCCAAGCCACCACCTCTGGAGAAGCAAGAGAGGAGGTGAAATAGCGCTCCTCTCCGTCACGTGGCGTGCCAAGCCACCACCTCTGGAGAAGAAAGACAGCAGACAGCAAGAGAGGAGGTGAAATAGCGCTCCTCTCCGTCACGTGGCGTGCCAAGCCACCACCTCTGGAGAAGAAAGACAGCAGACAGCAAGAGAGGAGGTGAAATAGCGCTCCTCTCCGTCACGTGGCGTGCCAAGCCACCACCTCTGGAGAAGAAAGAGAGGAGGTGAAATAGCGCTCCTCTCCGTCACGTGGCGTGCCAAGCCACCACCTCTGGAGAAGAAAGACAGCAGACAGCAAGAGAGGAGGTGAAATAGCGCTCCTCTCCGTCACGTGGCGTGCCAAGCCACCACCTCTGGAGAAGCAAGAGAGGAGGTGAAATAGCGCTCCTCTCCGTCACGTGGCGTGCCAAGCCACCACCTCTGGAGAAGAAAGACAGCAGACAGCAAGAGAGGAGGTGAAATAGCGCTCCTCTCCGTCACGTGGCGTGCCAAGCCACCACCTCTGGAGAAGCAAGAGAGGAGGTGAAATAGCGCTCCTCTCCGTCACGGGGCGTGCCAAGCCACCACCTCTGGAGAAGAAAGACAGCAGACAGCAAGAGAGGAGGTGAAATAGCGCTCCTCTCCGTCACGTGGCGTGCCAAGCCACCACCTCTGGAGAAGAAAGACAGCAGACAGCAAGAGAGGAGGTGAAATAGCGCTCCTCTCCGTCACGTGGCGTGCCAAGCCACCACCTCTGGAGAAGAAAGACAGCAGACAGCAAGAGAGGAGGTGAAACAGCGCTCCTCTCCGTCAAGTGGCGTGCCAAGCCACCACCTCTGGAGAAGCAAGAGAGGAGGTGAAATAGCGCTCCTCTCCGTCACGTGGCGTGCCAAGCCACCACCTCTGGAGAAGAAAGACAGCAGACAGCAAGAGAGGAGGTGAAATAGCGCTCCTCTCCGTCACGTGGCGTGCCAAGCCACCACCTCTGGAGAAGAAAGACAGCAGACAGCAAGAGAGGAGGTGAAATAGCGCTCCTCTCCGTCACGTGGCGTGCCAAGCCACCACCTCTGGAGAAGAAAGACAGCAGACAGCAAGAGAGGAGGTGAAATAGCGCTCCTCTGTTAGGTAAATTTGTACTTTATGTTTATTATTAGTACTTGATATAATGGGAATTAACATTTTGTAAGTTATCGTTGTTTCATGCATGTCTATTTTAACCACTGTTCACTGTTTCACACCTGCAAGGGCACGAGTCTTTGTATTATTGAAACTGTACCACTCTGAGACTCTTCAAGGTCTCTGGCCTCTGGGCCGGGGGACATCTTATCTGAGACTCCTGCTTCAACTGTGTGAACCATATAGAAGTGTAACCACTCACACACACACACACACACACACACAGGCCAGTGTTAACCTGCTTTGTCTGTGTATGAAAATGTAACCGCCTACTCTAACTTTGAATAAAACGGGGCAGAGAAATGAAGATCGGGGCAGATCGGTGAACTTCAGCTCCTGAGGTGAATTCATTTCTCGGTCCTTGTACAAGCTGACTTATTGTTTTGACTCTTTATTGCTCTCGATAAACGGGGTTGTCTCTCTTTTCATTCTTGCAGGTTTTGTTCCCAACACCTCTCCGTCACGTGGCGTGCCAAGTCACCACCTCTGGAGAAGAAAGACAGCAGACAGCAAGAGAGGAGGTGAAATAGCGCTCCTCTCCGTCACGTGGCGTGCCAAGCCACCACGTCTGGAGAAGAAAGAGAGGAGGTGAAATAGTGCTCCTCTCCATCACGTGGCGTGCCAAGTCACCACCTCTGGAGAAGAAAGACAGCAGACAGCAAGAGAGGAGGTGAAATAGCGCTCCTCTCCGTCAAGTGGCGTGCCAAGCCACCACCTCTGGAGAAGCAAGAGAGGAGGTGAAATAGCGCTCCTCTCCATCACGTGGCGTGCCAAGCCACCACCTCTGGAGAAGAAAGACAGCAGACAGCAAGAGAGGAGGTGAAACAGCGCTCCTCTCCGTCAAGTGGCGTGCCAAGCCACCACCTCTGGAGAAGCAAGAGAGGAGGTGAAATAGCGCTCCTCTCCGTCACGTGGCGTGCCAAGCCACCACCTCTGGAGAAGAAAGACAGCAGACAGTAAGAGAGGAGGTGAAATAGTGCTCCTCTCCGTCACGTGGCGTGCCAAGCCACCACCTCTGGAGAAGAAAAACAGCAGACAGCAAGAGAGGAGGTGAAATAGCGCTCCTCTCCGTCACGTGGCGTGCCAAGCCACCACCTCTGGAGAAGAAAGAGAGGAGGTGAAATAGCGCTCCTCTCCGTCACGTGGCGTGCCAAGCCACCACCTCTGGAGAAGAAAGACAGCAGACAGCAAGAGAGGAGGTGAAATAGCGCTCCTCTCCGTCACGTGGCGTGCCAAGCCACCACCTCTGGAGAAGAAAGAGAGGAGGTGAAATAGCGCTCCTCTCCGTCACGTGGCGTGCCAAGCCACCACCTCTGGAGAAGAAAGACAGCAGACAGCAAGAGAGGAGGTGAAATAGCGCTCCTCTCCGTCACGTGGCGTGCCAAGCCACCACCTCTGGAGAAGCAAGAGAGGAGGTGAAATAGCGCTCCTCTCCGTCACGTGGCGTGCCAAGCCACCACCTCTGGAGAAGAAAGACAGCAGACAGCAAGAGAGGAGGTGAAATAGCGCTCCTCTCCGTCACGTGGCGTGCCAAGCCACCACCTCTGGAGAAGAAAGACAGCAGACAGCAAGAGAGGAGGTGAAATAGCGCTCCTCTCCGTCACGTGGCGTGCCAAGCCACCACCTCTGGAGAAGAAAAACAGCAGACAGCAAGAGAGGAGGATAAATAGCGCTCCTCTCCGTCACGTGGCGTGCCAAGCCACCACCTCTGGAGAAGAAAGACAGCAGACAGCAAGAGAGGAGGTGAAATAGCGCTCCTCTCCGTCACGTGGCGTGCCAAGCCACCACCTCTGGAGAAGAAAGACAGCAGACAGCAAGAGAGGAGGTGAAATAGCGCTCCTCTCCGTCACGTGGCGTGCCAAGCCACCACCTCTGGAGAAGAAAGACAGCAGACGGCCATGGAGGAGGTGAAATAGCGCTCCTCTCCATCACGTGGCGTGCCAAGCCACCACCTCTGGAGAAGAAAGACAGCAGACAGCAAGAGAGGAGGTGAAATAGCGCTCCTCTCCGTCA
The DNA here is from genome assembly GCF_963422515.1 of Blennius ocellaris. Taxonomy (NCBI): domain Eukaryota; kingdom Metazoa; phylum Chordata; class Actinopteri; order Blenniiformes; family Blenniidae; genus Blennius; species Blennius ocellaris. Next base: position 80,300 of record NW_027662144.1, read on the forward strand.
CGTGGCGTGCCAAGCCACCATCTCTGGAGAAGAAAGACAGCAGACAGCAAGAGAGGAGGTGAAATAGCGCTCCTCTCCATCACGTGGCGTACCAAGCCACCACCTCTGGAGAAGAAAGACAGCAGACAGCAAGAGAGGAGGTGAAACAGCGCTCCTCTCCGTCAAGTGGCGTGCCAAGCCACCACCTCTGGAGAAGCAAGATAGGAGGTGAAATAGCGCTCCTCTCCATCACGTGGCGTGCCAAGCCACCACCTCTGGAGAAGAAAGAGCAGACGGCCATGGAGGAGGTGAAATAGCGGTCCTCTCCATCACGTGGCGTGCCAAGCCACCACCTCTGGAGAAGAAAGACAGCAGAAAGCAAGAGAGGAGGTGAAATAGCGCTCCTCTCCGTCACGTGGCGTGCCAAGCCACCATCTCTGGAGAAGAAAGACAGCAGACAGCAAGAGAGGAGGTGAAATAGCGCTCCTCTCCGTCACGTGGTGTGCCAAGCCACCACCTCTGGAGAAGCAAGAGAGGAGGTGAAATAGCGCTCCTCTCCGTCACGTGGCGTCCCAAGCCACCACCTCTGGAGAAGAAAGACAGCAGACAGCAAGAGAGGAGGTGAAATAGCGCTCCTCTCCGTCACGTGGCGTGCCAAGCCACCACCTCTGGAGAAGAAAGACAGCAGACAGCAAGAGAGGAGGTGAAATAGCGCTCCTCTCCGTCACATGGCTTGCCAAGCCACCACCTCTGGAGAAGCAAGAGAGGAGGTGAAATAGCGCTCCTCTCCGTCACGTGGCGTGCCAAGCCACACCTCTGGAGAAGAAAGAGCAGACGGCCATGGAGGAGGTGAAATAGCGCTCCTCTCCATCACGTGGCGTGCCAAGCCACCACCTCTGGAGAAGAAAGAGAGGAGGTGAAATAGCGCTCCTCTCCGTCACGTGGCGTGCCAAGCCACCCCCTCTGGAGAAGAAAGACAGCAGACAGCAAGAGAGGAGGTGAAATAGCGCTCCTCTCCGTCACGTGGCATGCCAAGCCACCACCTCTGGAGAAGCAAGAGAGGAGGTGAAATAGCGCTCCTCTCCGTCACGTGGCGTGCCAAGTCACCACCTCTGGAGAAGAAAGACAGCAGACAGCAAGAGAGGAGGTGAAATAGCGCTCCTCTCCGTCACGTGGCGTGCCAAGCCACCACCTCTGGAGAAGAAAGACAGCAGACAGCAAGAGAGGAGGTGAAACAGCGCTCCTCTCCGTCAAGTGGCGTGCCAAGCCACCACCTCTGGAGAAGCAAGAGAGGAGGTGAAATAGCGCTCCTCTCCATCACGTGGCGTGCCAAGCCACCACCTCTGGAGAAGAAAGAGCAGACGGCCATGGAGGAGGTGAAATAGCGCTCCTCTCCATCACGTGGCGTGCCAAGCCACAACCTCTGGAGAAGAAAGACAGCAGACAGGAAGAGAGGAGGTGAAATAGCGCTCCTCTCCGTCACGTGGCGTGCCAAGCCACCATCTCTGGAGAAGAAAGACAGCAGACAGCAAGAGAGGAGGTGAAATAGCGCTCCTCTCCGTCACGTGGCGTGCCAAGCCACCATCTCTGGAGAAGAAAGACAGCAGACAGCAAGAGAGGAGGTGAAATAGCGCTCCTCTCCATCACGTGGCGTACCAAGCCACCACCTCTGGAGAAGAAAGACAGCAGACAGCAAGAGAGGAGGTGAAACAGCGCTCCTCTCCGTCAAGTGGCGTGCCAAGCCACCACCTCTGGAGAAGCAAGATAGGAGGTGAAATAGCGCTCCTCTCCATCACGTGGCGTGCCAAGCCACCACCTCTGGAGAAGAAAGAGCAGACGGCCATGGAGGAGGTGAAATAGCGCTCCTCTCCATCACGTGGCGTGCCAAGCCACCACCTCTGGAGAAGAAAGACAGAAGAAAGCAAGAGAGGAGGTGAAATAGCGCTCCTCTCCGTCACGTGGCGTGCCAAGCCACCATCTCTGGAGAAGAAAGACAGCAGACAGCAAGAGAGGAGGTGAAATAGCGCTCCTCTCCGTCACGTGGTGTGCCAAGCCACCACCTCTGGAGAAGCAAGAGAGGAGGTGAAATAGCGCTCCTCTCCGTCACGTGGCGTCCCAAGCCACCACCTCTGGAGAAGAAAGACAGCAGACAGCAAGAGAGGAGGTGAAATAGCGCTCCTCTCCGTCACGTGGCGTGCCAAGCCACCACCTCTGGAGAAGTAAGACAGCAGACAGCAAGAGAGGAGGTGAAATAGCGCTCCTCTCCGTCACGTGGCGTGCCAAGCCACCACCTCTGGAGAAGAAAGACAGCAGACAGCAAGAGAGGAGGTGAAATAGCGCTCCTCTCCGTCACATGGCTTGCCAAGCCACCACCTCTGGAGAAGCAAGAGAGGAGGTGAAATAGCGCTCCTCTCCGTCACGTGGCGTGCCAAGCCACCACCTCTGGAGAAGAAAGAGCAGACGGCCATGGAGGAGGTGAAATAGCGCTCCTCTCCATCACGTGGCGTGCCAAGCCACCACCTCTGGAGAAGAAAGAGAGGAGGTGAAATAGCGCTCCTCTCCGTCACGTGGCGTGCCAAGCCACCCCCTCTGGAGAAGAAAGACAGCAGACAGCAAGAGAGGAGGTGAAATAGCGCTCCTCTCCGTCACGTGGCGTGCCAAGCCACCACCTCTGGAGAAGAAAGAGAGGAGGTGAAATAGCGCTCCTCTCCGTCACGTGGCGTGCCAAGCCACCACCTCTGGAGAAGCAAGAGAGGAGGTGAAATAGCGCTCCTCTCCGTCACATGGCGTGCCAAGCCACCACATCTGGAGAAGCAAGAGAGGAGGTGAAATAGCGCTCCTCTCCATCACGTGGCGTGCCAAGCCACCACCTCTGGAGAAGAAAGACAGCAGACAGCAAGAGAGGAGGTGAAATAACGCTCCTCTCCGTCACGTGGCGTGCCAAGCCACCACCTCTGGAGAAGCAAGAGAGGAGGTGAAATAGCGCTCCTCTCCGTCACGTGGCGTGCCAAGCCACCACCTCTGGAGAAGAAAGACAGCAGACAGCAAGAGAGGAGGTGAAATAGCGCTCCTCTCCGTCACGTGGCGTGCCAAGTCACCACCTCTGGAGAAGAAAGACAGCAGACAGCAAGAGAGGAGGTGAAATAGCGCTCCTCTCCGTCACGTGGCGTGCCAAGCCACCACCTCTGGAGAAGAAAGACAGCAGACAGCAAGAGAGGAGGTGAAACAGCGCTCCTCTCCGTCAAGTGGCGTGCCAAGCCACCACCTCTGGAGAAGCAAGAGAGGAGGTGAAATAGCGCTCCTCTCCATCACGTGGCGTGCCAAGCCACCACCTCTGGAGAAGAAAGAGCAGACGGCCATGGAGGAGGTGAAATAGCGCTCCTCTCCATCACGTGGCGTGCCAAGCCACAACCTCTGGAGAAGAAAGACAGCAGACAGGAAGAGAGGAGGTGAAATAGCGCTCCTCTCCGTCACGTGGCGTGCCAAGCCACCATCTCTGGAGAAGAAAGACAGCAGACAGCAAGAGAGGAGGTGAAATAGCGCTCCTCTCCATCACGTGGCGTACCAAGCCACCACCTCTGGAGAAGAAAGACAGCAGACAGCAAGAGAGGAGGTGAAACAGCGCTCCTCTCCGTCAAGTGGCGTGCCAAGCCACCACCTCTGGAGAAGCAAGATAGGAGGTGAAATAGCGCTCCTCTCCATCACGTGGCGTGCCAAGCCACCACCTCTGGAGAAGAAAGAGCAGACGGCCATGGAGGAGGTGAAATAGCGCTCCTCTCCATCACGTGGCGTGCCAAGCCACCACCTCTGGAGAAGAAAGACAGAAGAAAGCAAGAGAGGAGGTGAAATAGCGCTCCTCTCCGTCACGTGGCGTGCCAAGCCACCATCTCTGGAGAAGAAAGACAGCAGACAGCAAGAGAGGAGGTGAAATAGCGCTCCTCTCCGTCACGTGGTGTGCCAAGCCACCACCTCTGGAGAAGCAAGAGAGGAGGTGAAATAGCGCTCCTCTCCGTCACGTGGCGTCCCAAGCCACCACCTCTGGAGAAGAAAGACAGCAGACAGCAAGAGAGGAGGTGAAATAGCGCTCCTCTCCGTCACGTGGCGTGCCAAGCCACCACCTCTGGAGAAGTAAGACAGCAGACAGCAAGAGAGGAGGTGAAATAGCGCTCCTCTCCGTCACGTGGCGTGCCAAGCCACCACCTCTGGAGAAGAAAGACAGCAGACAGCAAGAGAGGAGGTGAAATAGCGCTCCTCTCCGTCACATGGCTTGCCAAGCCACCACCTCTGGAGAAGCAAGAGAGGAGGTGAAATAGCGCTCCTCTCCGTCACGTGGCGTGCCAAGCCACCACCTCTGGAGAAGAAAGAGCAGACGGCCATGGAGGAGGTGAAATAGCGCTCCTCTCCATCACGTGGCGTGCCAAGCCACCACCTCTGGAGAAGAAAGAGAGGAGGTGAAATAGCGCTCCTCTCCGTCACGTGGCGTGCCAAGCCACCCCCTCTGGAGAAGAAAGACAGCAGACAGCAAGAGAGGAGGTGAAATAGCGCTCCTCTCCGTCACGTGGCGTGCCAAGCCACCACCTCTGGAGAAGAAAGAGAGGAGGTGAAATAGCGCTCCTCTCCGTCACGTGGCGTGCCAAGCCACCACCTCTGGAGAAGCAAGAGAGGAGGTGAAATAGCGCTCCTCTCCGTCACATGGCGTGCCAAGCCACCACATCTGGAGAAGCAAGAGAGGAGGTGAAATAGCGCTCCTCTCCATCACGTGGCGTGCCAAGCCACCACCTCTGGAGAAGAAAGACAGCAGACAGCAAGAGAGGAGGTGAAATAACGCTCCTCTCCGTCACGTGGCGTGCCAAGCCACCACCTCTGGAGAAGCAAGAGAGGAGGTGAAATAGCGCTCCTCTCCGTCACGTGGCGTGCCAAGCCACCACCTCTGGAGAAGAAAGACAGCAGACAGCAAGAGAGGAGGTGAAATAGCGCTCCTCTCCGTCACGTGGCGTGCCAAGCCACCACCTCTGGAGAAGAAAGACAGCAGACAGCAAGAGAGGAGGTGAAATAGCGCTCCTCTCCGTCACGTGTCGTGCCAAGCCACCACCTCTGGAGAAGAAAGACAGCAGACAGCAAGAGAGGAGGTGAAATAGCGCTCCTCTCCGTCACGTGGCGTGCCAAGCCACCACCTCTGGAGAAGAAAGACAGCAGACAGCAAGAGAGGAGGTGAAATAGCGCTCCTCTCCGTCACGTGGCGTGCCAAGCCACCACCTCTGGAGAAGAAAGACAGCAGACAGCAAGAGAGGAGGTGAAATAGCGCTCCTCTCCGTCACGTGGCGTGCCAAGCCACCACCTCTGGAGAAGAAAGACAGCAGACAGCAAGAGAGGAGGTGAAATAGCGCTCCTCTCCGTCACGTGGCGTGCCAAGCCACCACCTCTGGAGAAGAAAGACAGCAGACAGCAAGAGAGGAGGTGAAATAGCGCTCCTCTCCGTCACGTGGCGTGCCAAGCCACCACCTCTGGAGAAGAAAGACAGCAGACAGCAAGAGAGGAGGTGAAATAGCGCTCCTCTCCGTCACGTGGCGTGCCAAGCCACCACCTCTGGAGAAGAAAGACAGCAGACAGCAAGAGAGGAGGTGAAATAGCGCTCCTCTCCGTCACGTGGCGTGCCAAGCCACCACCTCTGGAGAAGAAAGACAGCAGACAGCAAGAGAGGAGGTGAAATAGCGCTCCTCTCCGTCAAGTGGCGTGCCAAGCCACCACCTCTGGAGAAGCAAGAGAGGAGGTGAAATAGCGCTCCTCTCCATCACGTGGCGTGCCAAGCCACCACCTCTGGAGAAGAAAGACAGCAGACAGCAAGAGAGGAGGTGAAATAGCGCTCCTCTCCGTCACGTGGCGTGCCAAGCCACCACCTCTGGAGAAGAAAGACAGCAGACAGCAAGAGAGGAGGTGAAATAGCGCTCCTCTCCGTCACGTGGCGTGCCAAGCCACCACCTCTGGAGAAGAAAGACAGCAGACAGCAAGAGAGGAGGTGAAATAGCGCTCCTCTCCGTCACGTGGCGTGCCAAGCCACCACCTCTGGAGAAGAAAGACAGCAGACAGCAAGAGAGGAGGTGAAATAGCGCTCCTCTCCGTCACGTGGCGTGCCAAGCCACCACCTCTGGAGAAGAAAGACAGCAGACAGCAAGAGAGGAGGTGAAATAGCGCTCCTCTCCGTCACGTGGCGTGCCAAGCCACTACCTCTGGAGAAGAAAGACAGCAGACAGCAAGAGAGGAGGTGAAATAGCGCTCCTCTCCATCACGTGGCGTGCCAAGCCACCACCTCTGGAGAAGAAAGACAGCAGACAGCAAGAGAGGAGGTGAAATAGCGCTCCTCTCCATCACGTGGCGTGCCAAGCCACCATCTCTGGAGAAGAAAGACAGCAGACAGCAAGAGAGGAGGTGAAATAGCGCTCCTCTCCATCACGTGGCGTACCAAGCCACCACCTCTGGAGAAGAAAGACAGCAGACAGCAAGAGAGGAGGTGAAACAGCGCTCCTCTCCGTCAAGTGGCATGCCAAGCCACCACCTCTGGAGAAGCAAGATAGGAGGTGAAATAGCGCTCCTCTCCATCACGTGGCGTGCCAAGCCACCACCTCTGGAGAAGAAAGAGCAGACGGCCATGGAGGAGGTGAAATAGCGGTCCTCTCCATCACGTGGCGTGCCAAGCCACCATCTCTGGAGAAGAAAGACAGCAGACAGCAAGAGAGGAGGTGAAATAGCGCTCCTCTCCGTCACGTGGTGTGCCAAGCCACCACCTCTGGAGAAGCAAGAGAGGAGGTGAAATAGCGCTCCTCTCCGTCACGTGGCGTCCCAAGCCACCACCTCTGGAGAAGAAATACAGCAGACAGCAAGAGAGGAGGTGAAATAGCGCTCCTCTCCGTCACGTGGCGTGCCAAGCCACCACCTCTGGAGAAGAAAGACAGCAGACAGCAAGAGAGGAGGTGAAATAGCGCTCCTCTCCGTCACGTGGCGTCCCAAGCCACCACCTCTGGAGAAGAAAGACAGCAGACAGCAAGAGAGGAGGTGAAATAGCGCTCCTCTCCGTCACGTGGCGTGCCAAGCCACCACCTCTGGAGAAGAAAGAGCAGACGGCCATGGAGGAGGTGAAATAGCGCTCCTCTCCATCACGTGGCGTGCCAAGCCACCACCTCTGGAGAAGAAAGAGAGGAGGTGAAATAGCGCTCCTCTCCGTCACGTGGCGTGCCAAGCCACCCCCTCTGGAGAAGAAAGACAGCAGACAGCAAGAGAGGAGGTGAAATAGCGCTCCTCTCCGTCACGTGGCGTGCCAAGCCACCACCTCTGGAGAAGCAAGAGAGGAGGTGAAATAGCGCTCCTCTCCGTCACGTGGCGTGCCAAGTCACCACCTCTGGAGAAGAAAGACAGCAGACAGCAAGAGAGGAGGTGAAATAGCGCTCCTCTCCGTCACGTGGCGTGCCAAGCCACCACCTCTGGAGAAGAAAGACAGCAGACAGCAAGAGAGGAGGTGAAACAGCGCTCCTCTCCGTCAAGTGGCGTGCCAAGCCACCACCTCTGGAGAAGCAAGAGAGGAGGTGAAATAGCGCTCCTCTCCATCACGTGGCGTGCCAAGCCACCACCTCTGGAGAAGAAAGAGCAGACGGCCATGGAGGAGGTGAAATAGCGCTCCTCTCCATCACGTGGCGTGCCAAGCCACCACCTCTGGAGAAGAAAGACAGCAGACAGCAAGAGAGGAGGTGAAATAGCGCTCCTCTCCGTCACGTGGCGTGCCAAGCCACCATCTCTGGAGAAGAAAGACAGCAGACAGCAAGAGAGGAGGTGAAATAGCGCTCCTCTCCATCACGTGGCGTACCAAGCCACCACCTCTGGAGAAGAAAGACAGCAGACAGCAAGAGAGGAGGTGAAACAGCGCTCCTCTCCGTCAAGTGGCGTGCCAAGCCACCACCTCTGGAGAAGCAAGATAGGAGGTGAAATAGCGCTCCTCTCCATCACGTGGCGTGCCAAACCACCACCTCTGGAGAAGAAAGAGCAGACGGCCATGGAGGAGGTGAAATAGCGCTCCTCTCCATCACGTGGCGTGCCAAGCCACCACCTCTGGAGAAGAAAGACAGCAGACAGCAAGAGAGGAGGTGAAATAGCGCTCCTCTCCGTCACGTGGCGTGCCAAGCCACCACCTCTGGAGAAGCAAGAGAGGAGGTGAAATAGCGCTCCTCTCCGTCACGTGGCGTGCCAAGCCACCACCTCTGGAGAAGAAAGACAGCAGACAGCAAGAGAGGAGGTGAAATAGCGCTCCTCTCCGTCACGTGGCGTGCCAAGCCACCACCTCTGGAGAAGCAAGAGAGGAGGTGAAATAGCGCTCCTCTCCGTCACGTGGCGTGCCAAGTCACCACCTCTGGAGAAGAAAGACAGCAGACAGCAAGAGAGGAGGTGAAATAGCGCTCCTCTCCGTCACGTGGCGTGCCAAGCCACCACCTCTGGAGAAGCAAGAGAGGAGGTGAAATAGCGCTCCTCTCCGTCACGTGGCGTGCCAAGCCACCACCTCTGGAGAAGCAAGAGAGGAGGTGAAATAGCGCTCCTCTCCGTCACGTGGCGTGCCAAGCCACCACCTCTGGAGAAGAAAGACAGCAGACAGCAAGAGAGGAGGTGAAATAGCGCTCCTCTCCGTCACGTGGCGTGCCAAGCCACCACCTCTGGAGAAGCAAGAGAGGAGGTGAAATAGCGCTCCTCTCCGTCACGTGGCGTGCCAAGCCACCACCTCTGGAGAAGCAAGAGAGGAGGTGAAATAGCGCTCCTCTCCGTCACGTGGCGTGCCAAGCCACCACCTCTGGAGAAGCAAGAGAGGAGGTGAAATAGCGCTCCTCTCCATCACGTGGCGTGCCAAGCCACCACCTCTGGAGAAGAAAGACAGCAGACAGCAAGAGAGGAGGTGAAATAGCGCTCCTCTCCGTCACGTGGCGTGCCAAGCCACCACCTCTGGAGAAGCAAGAGAGGAGGTGAAATAGCGCTCCTCTCCGTCACGTGGCGTGCCAAGCCACCACCTCTGGAGAAGAAAGACAGCAGACAGCAAGAGAGGAGGTGAAATAGCACTCCTCTCCGTCACGTGGCGTGCCAAGCCACCACCTCTGGAGAAGAAAGACAGCAGACAGCAAGAGAGGAGGTGAAATAGCGCTCCTCTCCGTCACGTGGCGTGCCAAGCCACCACCTCTGGAGAAGAAAGACAGCAGACAGCAAGAGAGGAGGTGAAACAGCGCTCCTCTCCGTCAAGTGGCGTGCCAAGCCACCACCTCTGGAGAAGCAAGAGAGGAGGTGAAATAGCGCTCCTCTCCATCACGTGGCGTGCCAAGCCACCACCTCTGGAGAAGAAAGAGCAGACGGCCATGGAGGAGGTGAAATAGCGCTCCTCTCCGTCACGTGGCGTGCCAAGCCACCACCTCTGGAGAAGCAAGAGAGGAGGTGAAATAGCGCTCCTCTCCGTCACGTGGCGTGCCAAGTCACCACCTCTGGAGAAGAAAGACAGCAGACAGCAAGAGAGGAGGTGAAACAGCGCTCCTCTCCGTCAAGTGGCGTGCCAAGCCACCACCTCTGGAGAAGCAAGAGAGGAGGTGAAATAGCGCTCCTCTCCATCACGTGGCGTGCCAAGCCACCACCTCTGGAGAAGAAAGAGCAGACGGCCATGGAGGAGGTGAAATAGCGCTCCTCTCCATCACGTGGCGTGCCAAGCCACCACCTCTGGAGAAGAAAGACAGCAGACAGCAAGAGAGGAGGTGAAATAGCGCTCCTCTCCGTCACGTGGCGTGCCAAGCCACCATCTCTGGAGAAGAAAGACAGCAGACAGCAAGAGAGGAGGTGAAATAGCGCTCCTCTCCATCACGTGGCGTACCAAGCCACCACCTCTGGAGAAGAAAGACAGCAGACAGCAAGAGAGGAGGTGAAACAGCGCTCCTCTCCGTCAAGTGGCGTGCCAAGCCACCACCTCTGGAGAAGCAAGATAGGAGGTGAAATAGCGCTCCTCTCCATCACGTGGCGTGCCAAGCCACCACCTCTGGAGAAGAAAGAGCAGACGGCCATGGAGGAGGTGAAATAGCGCTCCTCTCCATCACGTGGCGTGCCAAGCCACCACCTCTGGAGAAGAAAGACAGCAGACAGCAAGAGAGGAGGTGAAATAGCGCTCCTCTCCGTCACGTGGCGTGCCAAGCCACCACCTCTGGAGAAGCAAGAGAGGAGGTGAAATAGCGCTCCTCTCCGTCACGTGGCGTGCCAAGCCACCACCTCTGGAGAAGAAAGACAGCAGACAGCAAGAGAGGAGGTGAAATAGCGCTCCTCTCCGTCACGTGGCGTGCCAAGCCACCACCTCTGGAGAAGCAAGAGAGGAGGTGAAATAGCGCTCCTCTCCGTCACGTGGCGTGCCAAGTCACCACCTCTGGAGAAGAAAGACAGCAGACAGCAAGAGAGGAGGTGAAATAGCGCTCCTCTCCGTCACGTGGCGTGCCAAGCCACCACCTCTGGAGAAGCAAGAGAGGAGGTGAAATAGCGCTCCTCTCCGTCACGTGGCGTGCCAAGCCACCACCTCTGGAGAAGCAAGAGAGGAGGTGAAATAGCGCTCCTCTCCGTCACGTGGCGTGCCAAGCCACCACCTCTGGAGAAGAAAGACAGCAGACGGCAAGAGAGGAGGTGAAATAGCGCTCCTCTCCGTCACGTGGCGTGCCAAGCCACCACCTCTGGAGAAGCAAGAGAGGAGGTGAAATAGCGCTCCTCTCCGTCACGTGGCGTGCCAAGCCACCACCTCTGGAGAAGCAAGAGAGGAGGTGAAATAGCGCTCCTCTCCGTCACATGGCGTGCCAAGCCACCACCTCTGGAGAAGCAAGAGAGGAGGTGAAATAGCGCTCCTCTCCATCACGTGGCGTGCCAAGCCACCACCTCTGGAGAAGAAAGACAGCAGACAGCAAGAGAGGAGGTGAAATAGCGCTCCTCTCCGTCACGTGGCGTGCCAAGCCACCACCTCTGGAGAAGCAAGAGAGGAGGTGAAATAGCGCTCCTCTCCGTCACGTGGCGTGCCAAGCCACCACCTCTGGAGAAGAAAGACAGCAGACAGCAAGAGAGGAGGTGAAATAGCACTCCTCTCCGTCACGTGGCGTGCCAAGCCACCACCTCTGGAGAAGAAAGACAGCAGACAGCAAGAGAGGAGGTGAAATAGCGCTCCTCTCCGTCACGTGGCGTGCCAAGCCACCACCTCTGGAGAAGAAAGACAGCAGACAGCAAGAGAGGAGGTGAAACAGCGCTCCTCTCCGTCAAGTGGCGTGCCAAGCCACCACCTCTGGAGAAGCAAGAGAGGAGGTGAAATAGCGCTCCTCTCCATCACGTGGCGTGCCAAGCCACCACCTCTGGAGAAGAAAGAGCAGACGGCCATGGAGGAGGTGAAATAGCGCTCCTCTCCCTCACGTGGCGTGCCAAGCCACCACCTCTGGAGAAGAAAGACAGCAGACAGCAAGAGAAGAGGTGAAATAGCGCTCCTCTCCGTCACGTGGCGTGCCAAGCCACCATCTCTGGAGAAGAAAGACAGCAGACAGCAAGAGAGGAGGTGAAATAGCGCTCCTCTCCATCACGTGGCGTACCAAGCCACCACCTCTGGAGAAGAAAGACAGCAGACAGCAAGAGAGGAGGTGAAATAGCGCTCCTCTCCATCATGTGGCGTGCCAAGCCACCACCTCTGGAGAAGCAAGAGAGGAGGTGAAATAGCGCTCCTCTCCGTCACGTGGCGTGCCAAGCCACCACCTCTGGAGAAGCAAGAGAGGAGGTGAAATAGCGCTCCTCTCCGTCACGTGGCGTGCCAAGCCACCACCTCTGGAGAAGAAAGACAGCAGACAGCAAGAGAGGAGGTGAAATAGCGCTCCTCTCCGTCACGTGGCGTGCCAAGCCACCACCTCTGGAGAAGCAAGAGAGGAGGTGAAATAGCGCTCCTCTCCGTCACGTGGCGTGCCAAGCCACCACCTCTGGAGAAGAAAGACAGCAGACAGCAAGAGAGGAGGTGAAATAGCGCTCCTCTCCGTCACGTGGCGTGCCAAGCCACCACCTCTGGAGAAGAAAGACAGCAGACAGCAAGAGAGGAGGTGAAATAGCGCTCCTCTCCGTCACGTGGCGTGCCAAGCCACCACCTCTGGAGAAGAAAGACAGCAGACAGCAAGAGAGGAGGTGAAATAGCGCTCCTCTCCATCACGTGGCGTGCCAAGCCACCACCTCTGGAGAAGAAAGACAGCAGACAGCAAGAGAGGAGGTGAAACAGCGCTCCTCTCCGTCAAGTGGCGTGCCAAGCCACCACCTCTGGAGAAGCAAGAGAGGAGGTGAAATAGCGCTCCTCTCCATCACGTGGCGTGCCAAGCCACCACATCTGGAGAAGAAAGAGCAGACGGCCATGGAGGAGGTGAAATAGCGCTCCTCTCCATCACGTGGCGTGCCAAGCCACCACCTCTGGAGAAGAAAGACAGCAGACAGCAAGAGAGGAGGTGAAATAGCGCTCCTCTCCGTCACGTGGCGTGCCAAGCCACCATCTCTGGAGAAGAAAGACAGCAGACAGCAAGAGAGGAGGTGAAATAGCGCTCCTCTCCATCACGTGGCGTACCAAGCCACCACCTCTGGAGAAGAAAGACAGCAGACAGCAAGAGAGGAGGTGAAATAGCGCTCCTCTCCATCATGTGGCGTGCCAAGCCACCACCTCTGGAGAA
>NW_027662143.1:0-2500 GCF_963422515.1 Blennius ocellaris
GCAGTTTCTGATTCATTGATCGTTAGAGTGGTAGTAGCCTTAATTAAAGCTATTAACATGGTAATTGCATGTTATTAACGTGTTAACAAAATGTTATTAAGGTATTAATAACATGTTACTAACATGTCGACATTGTGCGACGTCAATACGGCTTAATAAGTGTTAACATGTTTTCTGTTAACAATATGCTATTACCACATTATTCTTAATTTTATTACCAATATAGCATTCTTCATACGGTAACAAGGTGTTAATAACATGTTAAGGTGTTAATAACGTGTTAAGGTGTTAATAACGTGTTAATAACGTGTTATGGTGTTAGTAACATGTTAAGGTGTTAATAACGTGTTAAGGTGTTCATAACGTGTAAATAACATGCTAAGGTATTAGTAACATGTTAAGGTGTTAATCACATGTTAAGGTGTTAGTAACATGTTAAGGTGTTAATAATGTGTTAAGGTGTTAATAACATGTTAAGGTGTTAGTAACGTGTTAAGGTGTTAGTAACATGTTAAGGTGTTAATCACATGTTAAGGTGTTAATAACATGTTAAGGTGTTAATAATGTGTTAAGGTGTTAATAACATGTTAAGGTGTTAGTAACATGTTAAGGTGTTAATAATGTGTTAAGGTGTTAATAACATGTTAAGGTGTTAGTAACGTGTTAAGGTGTTAATAATGTGTTAAGGTGTTAATAACATGTTAAGGTGCTAATAACGTGTTAAGGTGTTAATAACGTGTTAAGGTGTTAGTAACATGTTAAGGTGTTAATAACATGTTAAGGTGTTAATAACGTGTTAAGGTGTTAGTAACGTGTTAAGGTGTTAATCACGTGTTAAGGTGTTAATAACGTGTTAAGGTGTTAATAACATGTTAAGGTGTTAATAATGTGTTAAGGTGTTAATAATGTGTTAAGGTGTTAATAACATGTTAAGGTGTTAGTAACGTGTTAAGGTGTTAGTAACATGTTAAGGTGTTAATCACATGTTAAGGTGTTAATAACATGTTAAGGTGTTAATAATGTGTTAAGGTGTTAATAACATGTTAAGGTGTTAGTAACATGTTAAGGTGTTAATCACATGTTAAGGTGTTAATAACATGTTAAGGTGTTAATAATGTGTTAAGGTGTTAATAACATGTTAAGGTGTTAGTAACGTGTTAAGGTGTTAGTAACATGTTAAGGTGTTAATCACATGTTAAGGTGTTAATAACATGTTAAGGTGTCAATAATGTGTTAAGGTGTTAATAACATGTTAAGGTGTTAGTAACATGTTAAGATGTTAATAATGTGTTAAGGTGTTAATAACATGTTAAGGTGTTAGTAACGTGTTAAGGTGTTAATAATGTGTTAAGGTGTTAATAACATGTTAAGGTGTTAATAACGTGTTAAGGTGTTAATAACGTGTTAAGGTGTTAGTAACATGTTAAGGTGTTAATAACATGTTAAGGTGTTAATAACGTGTTAAGGTGTTCATAACGTGTAAATAACATGCTAAGGTATTAGTAACATGTTAAGGTGTTAATCACATGTTAAGGTGTTAGTAACATGTTAAGGTGTTAATAATGTGTTAAGGTGTTAATAACATGTTAAGGTGTTAGTAACGTGTTAAGGTGTTAGTAACATGTTAAGGTGTTAATCACATGTTAAGGTGTTAATAACATGTTAAGGTGTTAATAATGTGTTAAGGTGTTAATAAAATGTTAAGGTGTTAGTAACATGTTAAGGTGTTAATAATGTGTTAAGGTGTTAATAACATGTTAAGGTGTTAGTAACGTGTTAAGGTGTTAATAATGTGTTAAGGTGTTAATAACATGTTAAGGTGTTAATAACGTGTTAAGGTGTTAATAACGTGTTAAGGTGTTAGTAACATGTTAAGGTGTTAATAACATGTTAAGGTGTTAATAACGTGTTAAGGTGTTAGTAACGTGTTAAGGTGTTAATCACGTGTTAAGGTGTTAATAACGTGTTAAGGTGTTAATAACGTGTTAAGGTGTTAGTAACATGTTAAGGTGTTAATAACATGTTAAGGTGTTAATAACGTGTTAAGGTGTTAGTAACGTGTTAAGGTGTTAATCACGTGTTAAGGTGTTAATAACGTGTTAAGGTGTTAATAATGTGTTAAGGTGTTAATAACGTGTTAAGGTGTTAATAATGTGTTAAGGTGTTAATAATGTGTTAAGGTGTTAATAATGTGTTAAGGTGTTAATAACATGTTAAGGTGTTAATAACGTGTTAAGGTGTTAATAACGTGTTAAGGTGTTAGTAACATGTTAAGGTGTTAATAACATGTTAAGGTGTTAATAACGTGTTAAGGTGTTAGTAACGTGTAAGGTGTTATCACGTGTTAAGGTGTTATAACGTGTTAAGGTGTTAATAACGTGTTAAGGTGTTAATAATGTGTTAAGGTGTTAATAATGTGTTAGGTGTTAATAACGTGTTAAGGTGTTAATAACGTGTTAAGGTGTTAGTAACATGTTAAGGTGTTAATAACATGTTAAGG
>NW_027662143.1:12500-45000 GCF_963422515.1 Blennius ocellaris
CTGGAACCACAGTGGACTACGTTGGTACCACACACACTCTCACACACACACACACACACACACACACACACACACACACACACACACACACACACACACACACACACACCTGGGCGTCAGGTGGCCCCGCCTCCTCTCGGATCAGCAGCAGGTGACTCTGACCGTCCAGCAGCACTTCCTTCTTGAACCTGGCGCCTGGCGAGGACGAGTCACGTGATCAATCAGCTGATCGTACGGATCAATGACAACATGAACTCTGGTCTCTGGTCTCTGGTCTCTGGTCTCTAGTCTCTAGTCTCTAGTCTCTAGTCTCTAGTCTCTAGTCTCTAGTCTCTGGTCTCTGGCCTCTGGTCTCTGGTCTCTGGTCTCTGGTCTCTTGTCTCTTGTCTCTTGTCTCTGGTGTCTGGTGTCTGGTGTCTGTTCTCTGGTCTCTGGTCTCTAGTCTCTAGTCTCTAGTCTCTAGTCTCTGGTCTCTGGTGTCTGTTCTCTGGTCTCTGGTCTCTGGTCTCTAGTCTCTAGTCTCTAGTCTCTGGTGTCTGTTCTCTGGTCTCTGGTCTCTAGTCTCTAGTCTCTAGTCTCTGGTCTCTGGTCTCTGGTCTCTGGTCTCGAGTCTCTAGTCTCTGGTCTCTAGTCTCTAGTCTCTAGTCTCTGGTCTCTGGTGTCTGTTCTCTGGTCTCTGGTCTCTGGTCTCTAGTCTCTAGTCTATAGTCTCTAGTCTCTGGTGTCTGTTCTCTGGTCTCTGGTCTCTGGTCTCTGGTCTCTAGTCTCTAGTCTCTAGTCTCTAGTCTCTAGTCTCTGGTCTCTAGTCTCTAGTCTCTAGTCTCTAGTCTCTAGTCTCTGGTCTCTGGTCTCTGGTTTCTGGTCTCTGGTCTCACCCTCGCTCCTCTCCTGAGACACGTAACTCCCGCTGATGTACTTGTTCACCAGCGCAGACTTCCCGCTGGATGGACTTCCCAGAATTCCCTGGGGAAAGAAGTTCAGGTGGTGTTCAGGTGGAGTTCAGGTGGAGTTCAGGTGGAGTTCAGGTGGTGTTCTAGTGGTGTTCAGGTAGTGTTCAGGTAGTGTTCTAGTGGTGTTCAGGTGGCGTTCAGGTGGTGTTCTAGTGGTGTTCAGGTGGTGTTCAGGTGGTGTTCTAGTGGTGTTCAGGTGGTGTTCAGGTAGTGTTCAGGTAGTGTTCAGGTGGTGTTCAGGTAGTGTTCAGGTGGTGTTCAGGTGGTGTTCTAGTGGTGTTCAGGTGGTGTTCAGGTGGAGTTCAGGTGGAGTTCAGGTAGTGTTCTAGTGGTGTTCAGGTAGTGTTCAGGTGGTGTTCAGGTGGTGTTCAGGTGGTGTTCAGGTAGTGTTCTAGTGGTGTTCAGGTAGTGTTCAGGTAGTGTTCTAGTGGTGTTCAGGTGGTGTTCTAGTGGTGTTCAGGTGGTGTTCAGGTAGTGTTCAGGTGGTGTTCAGGTGGTGTTCAGGTGGTGTTCTAGTGGTGTTCAGGTAGTGTTCTAGTGGTGTTCAGGTGGTGTTCTAGTGGTGTTCAGGTGGTGTTCAGGTAGTGTTCAGGTGGTGTTCAGGTAGTGTTCTAGTGGTGTTCAGGTGGTGTTCTAGTGGTGTTCAGGTGGTGTTCAGGTAGTGTTCAGGTGGTGTTCAGGTGGTGTTCTAGTGGTGTTCTAGTGGTGTTCAGGTAGTGTTCTAGTGGTGTTCAGGTGGTGTTCTAGTGGTGTTCAGGTGGTGTTCAGGTAGTGTTCAGGTGGTGTTCAGGTGGTGTTCAGGTAGTGTTCTAGTGGTGTTCAGGTGGTGTTCAGGTGGTGTTCAGGTGGTGTTCTAGTGGTGTTCAGGTAGTGTTCAGGTAGTGTTCAGGTGGTGTTCAGGTGGTGTTCAGGTGGTGTTCAGGTGGTGTTTCCTCACCAGGCGGAGTTCAGGAACGGCTCTGTTCAGGCTAAACTCCTGGCTGTTGGCGAGATTCACTGCAGAGACAGAGACAAACAGTCAAGTACAACATAAACTACTGGTTGTGTTTCCATGGTGACATGGTTGTAACTCAGTCCACCTCCAGGTCTGGTCCGGCATAGTGCCGGTAGGCTGAGGTCAGCAGGGGGCAGCAGGGGGCAGCAGGGGACAGCAGGGGACAGCAGGGGACAGCAGGGGACAGCAGGGGGCAGCAGGGGACAGCAGGGGACAGCAGGGGGCTTCACCCGAGTGAACGAGAGGGTTGCGTCCCTACGCCTTGGAGTAGGGGACAGGTCTCTGACTGTTGTCTCGGCCTATGGACCGAACAGCAGTTCAGAGTAGCCGACCTTCCTGGAGTCCCTGGGAGGACCTCCTCAGTCCCACCACCACGTCTTCCATTGAGGAAGCAGAGGCTGGGTTCTCAGAGGTGGACTCGTCCATTACCAAGCTGAAGTCACCGAGGTTGTTGCTCAGCTCCTCGGTGGCAAGGCACCGGGAGTGGATGAGATTCACCCAGAGTTCCTTAAGTCTCTGGATGTGCAGGGACTGTCGTGGCTGACTCGTCTCTGCAACATCGCGTGGCGGGCGGGGGGGGGGGGACAGTACCTCTGGACTGGCAGACCGGGGTGGTGGTCCCTCTCTTTAAGAAGGGGGATCGGAGGGTGTGTTCCAACTACAGAGGGATCACACTCCTCAGCCTCCCCGGGAAAGTCTATTCCAGGGTACTGGAGAGGAGGGTCCGGCCGTTAGTCCAACCTCGGATCCAAGAGGAACAATGTGGTTTTCGTCCTGGTCGTGGAACACTGGACCAGCTCTATACCCTCCACCAGGTTCTCCTGATGGTGGAACACTGGACCAGCTCTAGACCCTCCACCAGGTTCTCCTGATGGTGGAACACTGGACCAGCTCTATACCCTCCACCAGGTTCTCCTGATGGTGGAACACTGGACCAGCTCTATACCCTCCACCAGGTTCTCCTGATGGTGGAACACTGGACCAGCTCTATACCCTCTACCAGGTTCTCCTTATGGTGGAACACTGGACCAGCTCTATACCCTCTACCAGGTTCTCCTGATGGTGGAACACTGGACTAGCTCTATACCCTCCACCAGGTTCTCCTGATGGTGGAACACTGGACCAGCTCTAGACCCTCCACCAGGTTCTCCTGATGGTGGAACACTGGACCAGCTCTAGACCCTCCACCAGGTTCTCCTGATGGTGGAACACTGGACCAGCTCTAGACCCTCCACCAGGTGCTCAAGGGTTCGTGGGAGTTCGCCCAACCAGTCCACACGTGTTTTGTGGATCTAGAGAAGGCGTTCGACCGCGTCCCTCAGGACGTCCTGTGGGGGGTGCTCCGGGAGTACGGAGTCCGGGGTCCCTTGTTGAGGGCTGTCCGGTCCCTGGATGCCCAGAGCAGGAGTCTGGTTCACATTGCCGGCAGTAAGTCGGACCTGTTCCCTGTGCACGTTGGCCTCCGGCAGGGGTGTCCTTTATCACCGGTTCTGTTCATCATATATATGGACAGAATTTCTAGGCACAGCCAGGGGCCGGAGGGGGTCCGGTTTGGGGACCACAGGATCTCATCTCTGCTATTTGCAGATGATGTGGTTCTGTTGGCTCCATCAAACCTGGACCTTCAGCGTGCACTGACACGGTTCACAGCCGAGGGTGAAGCAGCTGGGATGAAGATCAGCACCTCTAAATCCCAGGCCATGGTTCTCCACCAGAAAAAGGTGGCTTGCCCCCTCCAGGTCGGTGGAGTGCCCTTGTCCCAAGTGGAGGAGTTTAAGTATCTTGGGGTCTTGTTCACGAGTGGAGGAAAGATGGAGCGTGAGATCGACAGGCGGATCGGTGCAGCGTCTGCAGTTATGTGGACGTTGTATCGGTCCGTCGTGGTGAAGAAGGAGCTGAGCCAAAAGACGAAGCTCTGGATTTACCGGTCAATCTTCGTTCCTCCCCTCACCTGTTCCTACCCTCACCTGTTCCTCCCCTCACCTGTTCCTCCCCTCACCTGTTCCTACCCTCACCTGTTCCTCCCCTCACCTATGGTCATGAACTATGGGTCATGACCGAAAGAACCAGATCCCGGATACAAGCGGCTGAAATGAGCTTCCTCCGTAGGGTGACTGGGCGTACCCTTAGAGATAGGGGGAGGAGCTCAGTCACCCTTAGAGATAGGGGGAGGAGCTCAGTCACCCTTAGAGATAGGGGGAGGAGCTCAGTCACCCTTAGAGATAGGGAGAGGAGCTCAGTCACCCTTAGAGATAGGGGGAGGAGCTCAGTCACCCTTAGAGATAGGGGGAGGAGCTCAGTCACGCTTAGATATAGGGTGAGGAGCTCAGTCACCCTTAGAGATAGGGTGAGGAGCTCAGTCACCCTTAGAGATAGGGTGAGGAGCTCAGTCACCCTTAAAGATAGGGGGAGGAGCTCAGTCACCCTTAGAGATAGGGGGAGGAGCTCAGTCACCCTTAGAGATAGGGGGAGGAGCTCAGTCACCCTTAGAGATAGGGGGAGGAGCTCAGTCACGCTTAGAGATAGGGGGAGGAGCTCAGTCACGCTTAGAGATAGGGTGAGGAGCTCAGTCACCCTTAGAGATAGGGGGAGGAGCTCAGTCACGCTTAGAGATAGGGGGAGGAGCTCAGTCACGCTTAGAGATAGGGGGAGGAGCTCAGTCACCCTTAGAGATAGGGTGAGGAGCTCAGTCACGCTTAGAGATAGGGGGAGGAGCTCAGTCACCCTTAGAGATAGGGGGAGGAGCTCAGTCACCCTTAGAGATAGGGTGAGGAGCTCAGTCACCCTTAGAGATAGGGGGAGGAGCTCAGTCACCCTTAGAGATAGGGGGAGGAGCTCAGTCACCCTTAGAGATAGGGGGAGGAGCTCAGTCACCCTTAGAGATAGGGGGAGGAGCTCAGTCACCCTTAGAGATAGGGGGAGGAGCTCAGTCACCAGGAGGAGCTCGGAGTAGAGCCGCTGCTCCTCCACATCCAGAGGAGCAGATGAGGAGGTTCAGGCACCTGTCTCAGACGCCCCCCGGACGCCTCCCCAGGGAGGTGTTCCATCATGTCCCACTGGTAGGAGGCCTCGGGGCAGACCCAGGACACCTGGAGGGACTATGTCTCTCTATGGCCTGGGAACACCTTGGGGTTCCACCAGAAGAGCTGGAGGAAGAGTCTGGGTGAGGGAAGTCTGGGCCACTCTGCTAGACTGCTGCCTCCAGGACCCGGCCTGGATGAGCGGCAGAAAATAGATGGATGGATGGATTATTATTATTATTATTATTATTGTTATTATTGTTGTTGTTGTTGTCATTTCCTCTCCAGACACTGTTACAGTCCGTCTCCTGGTTCCTACTTTGGTGAAATCAGTGACGTAACGACGAGGTTCTACTGCCTCCTGGTGGTGAAACACCTGCTTCTTTGGACCTGAACTGGAACCTGAAGTGGAACCTGGACTGGAACCTGAACTGGAACCTGAACTGGAACCTGGAGTTCCAGAACCTGGACCAGCCCTGCTGGGGTCGGAGCTGGTTGGTAGCAAAAGGAGGACAATAATTACAATAACACACACACACACACACACACACACACACGCACACACACACACACACACGCACACGCATGCACGCACGCACGCACACACACACACACACACACACACACACACACACACACACACACACCTCCACTCTTTGGTTTCATCAGACTCTGCCTCTGTAACAGCAGTCCTGCTGGTTGCCATGGCAACACTTCCTTCTGCCCTCGTACTGTGTGTGTGTGTGTGTGTGTGTGTGTGTGTGTGTGTGTGTGTGTGTGTGTGTGTGTGTGTGTGTGTGTGTGTGTGTGTGTGTGTGTGTGTGAGTGAGAGAGAGAGAGACAATCCACAGTGTGAATACACAATCAGTGAGTGAACACATGAACACATGAACACATGAACACATGAACACATGAACACATGAACACATGAAGCGTCGCTCCTCCAGACGTGTTGATGTGCAGCTTTAACGTCACGTCTTGTAACGACACACGTGTTCAGGAGGAGGAGAGCTGACGGAGACAAAGCACTAAAGCAGGGTGGAGGAGGTGAAGCAGCCGGGAGGAGGTGAAGCAGCAGGGTGGAGGTGAAGCAGCAGGGTGGAGGTGAAGCAGGGTGGAGGTGAAGCAGGGTGGAGGTGAACATGCAGTGGGTGGAATGGATAAAATGGGATTAGCATGTTCTGCAATCCCCCCCCCAACCACCAGGTCGTCTGGGTGTGTGTGTGTGTGTGTGTGTGTGTGTGTGTGTGTGTGTGTGTGTGTGTGTGTGTGTGTGTGTGTGTGGTCCCTCCTACCTTCCTCCTCGCTGGAGTCTCTCTGGATGTAGACGGGCGGAGGCGTGGTCGACGACCCCGCTGACCCTGAACTGCTCTTGGTGAAAATGCCGCTGATGAACTTGAGCATCTTCCTGTCCTTGGCGGCGGCGCGCTGGCCCTGGTGTGTGTGTGTGTGTGTGTGCTGGCCCTGGTGTGTGTGTGTGTGTGTGTGTGTGTGTGTGTGCGCCAGGTCCTCCGACAGGCTGTTCAGGTCGCTGTTGTCCAGCGTGCGGCTCTTCCCTTTGCGTGGCGGCTTGCGGCCCGGGGTCGGCGGCGCCGGCAGCGAAGTGGAGCCCGACTTCAGCCGCTCCTTCCTGGGGAGCATCGCGGCGCCGCCATCGCCTCCCGCCTCCGGCGCCGCCGCGGCCTGGTCCCGCAGGTCCCGCAGGTCCCGCAGGTCCTGCGGGTCCCTCCAGGCCTCGGGCCTGCTGGCCTCGGCCCAGGACGCCCTGCACGGCCCCGGCGAGCGCGTCGCCACGCGGCAGTCCTTCCTGTCCAGGCTCTGGGCCGCCGTGGGGCTGCGCTCCCGGCCCTCCCGGCCCTCGCGGCCCCGGGGGGCCGCGCTCCGGTGGGACTTCAGCAGACTGACGGGTCGCTGGCCGGCCGGGCGGACCTGCAGGCCGGTCCTGGTCGGGGTGCGACCGTCCGGCTCCGCCCCCTCCACCGGCGGGGGTGGAGGTGCAGGTGGAGACGGGCACCGCGTCGCCTCGGGGGCAGGCGGAGGGGTTGGGAGGTCACGCGGGGGCTCCTCGCCACCGGCGGCCATCTTGTCCGTCGGGGGGCCGTCCCGAAGCTCCTCGGTGGTTCGTCTCCCGGCGTCCTCCGACACGCCCCCGGCCCCGCCTCCACCCCTCACGGTCTGGGCCTCCACCCTCACCCCGGCCTCACCGGCCTCCCTGCCTCCACCCCCGGCCTCCACCTCCTTCCCCTGGGCGCTGCTTTTGGCCTCTGCTCCATCCCCCTCCACAGCCTCCACCTTCACCAGGGTGAGGGAGATGAGGTAGGTGGTGCGCTGCTGCAGGGCGCCGCCTCCACTCATGTGTTCGTCCTCCGCTGGCGCTCGCTAGACGAATGGACTTCAGACGGAACGGCGGCAGGCGGCCGACGCTAGAGGGCCCGCCGCCGCGGCGGGGACGGGCTTGGACGGAGGTTCTCTTGGGAGGACACCACAGCAGAGAGGCCGTCCAGCTCCTCCATCACCCACGTCCACGCCCTCTTTGTCCCAGCCTCCGCCTTCAGACCGCTGGGCTGACGGGGACGTCCATGTCTCCGGGTGTCCCGGCCACCTGCAGCCCGTCACTGCAGTCCAAGCAGCTCTTTTTGTTCTGAGCCAATCAAACGTCTCCGCTGCAATGTAGCGTCTGCCGCTAACCCAGGACAGCGGGACAGGACCGGAGGACAGGTCGTCTGTCCAGGTGGAGTCCAGAGCAGCTTTGAAGTGGAAAGGTGAAGGCGTTAAAAATTCATCAGTGTCGATTGAAAGCAGCGTGAGCTCAGGTCCAGGTCCAGGTGCAGGTGCAGGTCCAGGTCCAGGTGCAGGTCCAGGTCCAGGTCCAGGTCCAGGTCCAGGTCCAGTCCAGGTCTC
The DNA here is from genome assembly GCF_963422515.1 of Blennius ocellaris. NCBI lineage: Eukaryota > Metazoa > Chordata > Actinopteri > Blenniiformes > Blenniidae > Blennius > Blennius ocellaris. Next base: position 20,366 of record NW_027662143.1, read on the forward strand.
ATCAGCGTCTCAGGTGTGGACGGCAGGTGGTCCAGTGAGGACGGCCGGGAGAGCAGCACGGAGCCCGGGAGCAGATCTGGAGCTGCACGACTGACGGAGGGTGCGTCCGGGCATCATCATCTTCATCATCTTCGTCATCTTCATCACCATCAGCGGCAGCAGCATCTCTATCATCTTCATCATCTTCATCACCACCAGCACCATCCCGCCCCTCTTCCTGTGTCCTCTGAGGCAGAGAGCATCAGACCCAGACGCCGTCACACTGCTTCGCCGAGTCCACAGCACACACACACACACACACACACACACACACACACACACACCCTCACACACACACCCTCACACACACACACACCCTCACACACACACACTCACACACACACACACACCCTCACACATGCTCAGCTGCTTCACACTGCGATTGTTTTCCTCCCATGATCGCACCGACACCAGTCCTCAGCATCCTCCGTCTGCAGCTCCTCGTTCCAATCAGAGATCCACAATGAAGCTTCTCTTCCTCCCTTCCCCTCCTTTATCCTCTCTCTCTGTCTCTCTCTCGCTCTGTCTCTCTCTCTCTCTCTCTCTCTCTGTGTGCAGGGTCTATGCTTCTTTTTATTGGTGATCCAGTCTCCAATCCCCTCCCTCCATCTTTCTCCCTGGATGCCAGTGAGGGAGGGAGGGAAAGAGAGAGGGAGGGAAAGAGAGAGGGAGGGAAAGAGAGAGGGAGGGAAAGGGGAGGGAGGGAGACACAGCAGGAGACATTAAGACAGCAGGAGACAGTGAGATAGTGAGACAGAGAGACAGCAGTAGACAGAGACAGCAGTAGACAGTGAGACAGCAGTAGACAGTGAGACAGCAGTAGACAGTGAGACAGAGACAGCAGTAGACAGTGAGACAGCAGTAGACAGTGAGACAGCAGTAGACAGTGAGACAGCAGTAGACAGAGACAGCAGTAGACAGTGAGACAGAGACAGCAGTAGACAGAGAGACAGGAGTAGACAGAGACAGCAGTAGACAGTGAGACAGCAGTAGACAGAGAGACAGCAGTAGACAGAGACAGCAGTAGACAGTGAGACAGCAGTAGACAGAGAGACAGCAGTAGACAGAGACAGCAGTAGACAGTGAGACAGCAGTAGACAGAGACGGCAGTAGACAGTGAGACAGAGAGACAGCAGTAGACAGAGACAGCAGTAGACAGAGAGACAGCAGTAGACAGTGAGACAGCAGTAGACAGTGAGACAGAGACAGCAGTAGACAGAGACAGCAGTAGACAGAGAGACAGCAGTAGACAGAGACAGCAGTAGACAGTGAGACAGCAGTAGACAGTGAGACAGAGAGACAGCAGTAGACAGTGAGACAGAGAGACAGCAGTAGACAGAGAGACAGCAGTAGACAGAGACAGCAGTAGACAGAGACAGCAGTAGACAGTGAGACAGAGAGACAGCAGGAGACAGCAGGACACAGTGAGACAGCAGGACACAGTGAGACAGTGAGACAGCAGTAGACAGTGAGACAGTGAGACAGCAGGACACAGTGAGACAGCAGTAGACAGTGAGACAGCAGGACACAGTGAGACAGTGAGACAGCAGTAGACAGTGAGACAGTGAGACAGCAGGACACAGTGAGACAGTGAGACAGCAGTAGACAGTGAGACAGTGAGACAGCAGTAGACAGTGAGATAGTGAGACAGCAGTAGACAGTGAGATAGTGAGACAGCAGGACACAGTGAGACAGTGAGACAGCAGTAGACAGTGAGACAGAGACAGCAGTAGACAGTGAGACAGCAGTAGACAGTGAGACAGCAGTAGACAGAGACAGCAGTAGACAGTGAGACAGAGACAGCAGTAGACAGAGAGACAGGAGTAGACAGAGACAGCAGTAGACAGTGAGACAGCAGTAGACAGAGAGACAGCAGTAGACAGAGACAGCAGTAGACAGTGAGACAGCAGTAGACAGAGACGGCAGTAGACAGTGAGACAGAGAGACAGCAGTAGACAGAGACAGCAGTAGACAGAGAGACAGCAGTAGACAGTGAGACAGCAGTAGACAGTGAGACAGAGACAGCAGTAGACAGAGACAGCAGTAGACAGAGAGACAGCAGTAGACAGAGACAGCAGTAGACAGTGAGACAGCAGTAGACAGTGAGACAGAGAGACAGCAGTAGACAGTGAGACAGAGAGACAGCAGTAGACAGAGAGACAGCAGTAGACAGAGACAGCAGTAGACAGAGACAGCAGTAGACAGTGAGACAGAGAGACAGCAGGAGACAGCAGGAGACAGTGAGACAGCAGGACACAGTGAGACAGTGAGACAGCAGTAGACAGTGAGACAGTGAGACAGCAGGACACAGTGAGACAGCAGTAGACAGTGAGACAGCAGGACACAGTGAGACAGTGAGACAGCAGTAGACAGTGAGACAGTGAGACAGCAGTAGACAGTGAGATAGTGAGACAGCAGTAGACAGTGAGACAGTGAGACAGCAGTAGACAGTGAGATAGTGAGACAGCAGGACACAGTGAGACAGTGAGACAGCAGTAGACAGTGAGATAGTGAGACAGCAGGACACAGTGAGACAGTGAGACAGCAGTAGACAGTGAGATAGTGAGACAGCAGTAGACAGTGAGACAGTGAGACAGCAGTAGACAGTGAGATAGTGAGACAGCAGTAGACAGTGAGACAGTGAGACAGCAGTAGACAGTGAGATAGTGAGACAGCAGTAGACAGTGAGACAGTGAGACAGCAGGACACAGTGAGACAGTGAGACAGCAGTAGACAGTGAGACAGTGAGACAGCAGGACACAGTGAGACAGTGAGACAGCAGTAGACAGTGAGATAGTGAGACAGCAGTAGACAGTGAGATAGTGAGACAGCAGGACACAGTGAGACAGTGAGACAGCAGGACACAGTGAGACAGTGAGACAGCAGTAGACAGTGAGATAGTGAGACAGCAGTAGACAGTGAGATAGTGAGACAGCAGTAGACAGTGAGACAGTGAGACAGCAGGACACAGTGAGACAGTGAGACAGCAGTAGACAGTGAGATAGTGAGACAGCAGTAGACAGTGAGATAGTGAGACAGCAGTAGACAGTGAGACAGTGAGACAGCAGGACACAGTGAGACAGTGAGACAGCAGTAGACAGTGAGATAGTGAGACAGCAGGACACAGTGAGACAGTGAGACAGCAGTAGACAGTGAGACAGTGAGACAGCAGGACACAGTGAGACAGCAGGAGACAGTGAGACAGTGAGACAGTGAGACAGCAGGAGACATAAATAGTTTCAATCCATCTCATTCATGCAGCTGCTGGAATTCTATTATTAGGATTATCTTGTGTGTGTGTGTGTGTGTGTGTGTGTGTGTGTGTGTGTGTGTGTGTGTGTGTGTGTGTGTGTGTGTGTGTGAGTGTGTGTGTGTGTGTGTGTGTGTGTGTGTGTGTGTGTGTGTCCTCCTCAGTTGGAGGTTTGGCTTATTTGTTGCTATGGTGTTACAATCTTCTTCCTGTGGCCCTTCTTCCTCCTCTTCCTCCTCCTCTTCCTCCTCTTCCTCCTCCACCTGTTCTTCCTTTCTACCTCCTCTTCCTCTATCTCCTCTTCTTCCTCCTCTACCTCCTCATCCTCTACCTCCTCTTCCTCTATCTCCTCTTCTTCCTCCTCTACCTCCTCATCCTCTATCTCCTCTTCCTCTATCTCCTCTTCTTCCTCTTCTACCTCCTCTTCCTCTATCTCCTCTTCTTCCTCCTCTACCTCCTCTTCCTCTATCTCCTCTTCTTCCTCCTCCTCCTCTATCTCCTCTTCCTCTATCTCCTCTTCTTCCTCCTCTTCCTCTATCTCCTCTTCTTCCTCCTCATCCTCCTCCTCCTCTATCTCTTCCTCCTCTTCCTCCTACTCCTCTATCTCTTCCTCTTCCTCCTCTATCTCTTCCTCTTCCTCCTCCTCCTTCTCTATCTCTTCCTCCTCCTCCTCCTTCTCTATCTCTTCCTCCTCTTCCTCCTCCTCCTCCTCCTCCATCAAAACTGAACCTTTTGTGCTGGAGATTCTGTAAATCTATCAGATCCTGATGAGCTACATCACCTTCATCACCTCCATCATCTTCATCACCTCCATCACCTTTGTCACCTCCATCACATTTGTCACCTCCATCACCTTTGTCACCTCCATCACCTCTATCACCTCTGTCACCTCCATCACCTCCATCATCTCCATCAGTTCCACCAGAGATAGCGCAAATGCTAACAGAGCGAGCTACTGCTACTGCTGACAGAGAGAAAGAAAATGCTAATGCTAAGTGCTATACTGCTAATGCTAGCAGAGACATGGGAAGGGTTGTGAGTGAGACCAGGGTTGTTGCAGGTTGCAGGTTGCTGGCTGCAGGTTGCTGGCTGCAGGTTGCTGATTGCAGGTTGCAGGTTGCTGGTTGCAGGTTGCAGGTTGCTGGTTGCTGGTTGCAGGTTACAGGTTGCTGGTTGCAGGTTGCAGGTTGCTGGTTGCTGATTGCAGGTTGCAGGTTGCTGGTTGCAGGTTGCTGATTGCTGGTTGCAGGTTTCAGGTTTCAGGTTGTTGATTGCTGGTTGCAGGTTGCTGATTGCTGGTTGCAGGTTGCTGATTGCTGGTTGCAGGTTTCAGGTTGTTGATTGCTGGTTGCAGGTTGCTGATTGCTGGTTGCAGGTTGCTGATTGCTGGTTGCAGGTTTCAGGTTGCTGATTGCAGGTTGCTGGGTGCAGGTTGCAGGTTGCAGGTTGCTGGTTGCAGGTTGCAGGTTGCTGGTGGGGACACTGAGGAGCTCCAGGGCTCTGCTGCAGACCGGAGCAGACCAGGCCCCGGGCCCCGGGCCCCGGGCCCCCGGAGGCCCCCGGAGGCCCCCCCTGCTCTCCTCCACTGCCGGGAGCTTCTGGAACGTTCATCAGTGGGAAGTTCAGAGACGAGGAAGTGAAGTGAGCGGCTTCGCCTGAGGGAGACCTGTTTGTCTGACAGGAAGTGGCTTTGAGGGCAGTTTGCACATTGGCAGACAGGAAGTAGGCCGCCCAGCAGGTGAGGTCCCGCTGCCATGGCGACGCCGCCGGTGGTCGGCCGGTGACCGGACCCGGGAGATAGACGCCACTGCGTCCGAGCCGCCGGCGAAAGGAGCGACGATGGAACGCCAGACGAGACTCAGAGACGAGCTGCTGCACAGGAAGCAGAGCTGGCGAGGTCACATCCTGGTACCGAAGACTGTGTGTGTGTGTGTGTGTGTGTGTGTGTGTGTGTGTGTGTGTGTGTGTGTGGAGGGGGGGGGGCTTCCTGTCACCAGGGACTTCTGGGGTTCGGCTGCAGAGGGCGAAGCGTTCGGCCCGGACGAGGCTCGGTGCTTCAGGAACACGGAACCTACCTTGGATGCTGTGCAGGTAGACCTTGAGGCCCGAGCGCAGCTGCCGGTCCTCCACCCGCTCCACCTGCCTGGACAGCCGCCGCACGGCGTTCTGCAGCGACTCGTGTCTCCTGACCTCCGCCTTGATCGCCGCCGAGTTGATGGACTTGCTGTTGCTGTTCATCCTGATGCAGCTTCAGCCCATTTGAGCTGCAGGACCAAGACCTGGGACCTGGTCTCTCTCTCTCTCTCTCTCTCTCTCTCTCTCTCTCTCTCTCTCTCTCTCTCTCTCGCTCGCTCGCTCGCCGTCCAGACCGCTGAAGTCACATCTTCACAGTGCGCCTCTGCTTCCTCTGCAGGTTGAACATGAACTGAATTCACTTCCTTATTTCAAACCAGACGTTTCACCGCAAGGCAGCATCAGCTGCAGTGGCGTCACGGCATGAGACCAACCTCCTGCACGCCACGCCGCCACGACGCCACGACGCCACGCCGCCACGACGCCACGCCACCCAGACGCCGCCCAGACGCCGCCACGCCGAACACGAAGCACCAGCGCTGCCGAGGCCACAGGATGTGACTGACGGCGAAACGAGACAGTGATCGTTTTCAAAAGCTCCGGATGTCGTCGACCTCGTTAATCTACTGATCGGCTGAAACACCGAGACTTAATTCACAAACAGGAAACACATTGTCCAGATTAGCCCTGGATTAACATACCAAGATCTCTGTTACCTGGATTAACATACCAGGTTATCTGTTACCTGGATTAACATACCAGGTTATCTGTTACCTAGATTAACATACCAGGTTATCTGTTACCTGGATTAACATACCAGGGTATCTGTTACCTGGATTAATCCTGAAGTTAATCCAGAGAGGAAACCAGAGTTAATCCTGACATTAATCCAGAGAGGAAACCAGAGTTAATCCTGAAGTTAATCCAGAGAGGAAACCAGAGTTAATGCTGAAGTTAATCCAGAGAGGAAACCAGAGTTAATGCTGAAGTTAATCCAGAGAGGAAACCAGAGCTAATGAGTTAATCCAGAGAGGAAACCAGAGTTAATGAGTTAATCCAGAGAGGAAACCAGAGTTAATCCTGAAGTTAATCCAGAGAGGAAACCAGAGTTAATGCTGAAGTTAATCCAGAGAGGAAACCAGAGTTAATCCTGAAGTTAATCCAGAGAGGAAACCAGAGTTAATCCTGAAGTTAATCCAGAGAGGAAACCAGAGTTAATGCTGAAGTTAATCCAGAGAGGAAACCAGAGTTAATGAGTTAATCCAGAGAGGAAACCAGAGTTAAACCTGAAATTAATCCAGAGAGGAAACCAGAGTTAATGCTGAAGTTAATCCAGAGAGGAAACCAGAGTTAATCCTGACATTAATCCAGAGAGGAAACCAGAGTTAATCCTGAAGTTAATCCAGAGAGGAAACCAGAGTTAATGCTGAAGTTAATCCAGAGAGGAAACCAGAGTTAATGCTGAAGTTAATCCAGAGAGGAAACCAGAGCTAATGAGTTAATCCAGAGAGGAAACCAGAGTTAATGAGTTAATCCAGAGAGGAAACCAGAGTTAATCCTGAAGTTAATCCAGAGAGGAAACCAGAGTTAATGCTGAAGTTAATCCAGAGAGGAAACCAGAGCTAATGAGTTAATCCAGAGAGGAAACCAGAGTTAATGAGTTAATCCAGAGAGGAAACCAGAGTTAATCCTGAAGTTAATCCAGAGAGGAAACCAGAGTTAATGCTGAAGTTAATCCAGAGAGGAAACCAGGGTTAATCCTGAAGTTAATCCAGAGAGGAAACCAGAGTTAATCCTGAAGTTAATCCAGAGAGGAAACCAGAGTTAATGCTGAAGTTAATCCAGAGAGGAAACCAGAGTTAATGAGTTAATCCAGAGAGGAAACCAGAGTTAAACCTGAAATTAATCCAGAGAGGAAACCAGAGTTAATGCTGAAGTTAATCCAGAGAGGAAACCAGAGTTAATCCTGACATTAATCCAGAGAGGAAACCAGAGTTAATGCTGAAGTTAATCCAGAGAGGAAACCAGAGCTAATGAGTTAATCCAGAGAGGAAACCAGAGTTAATGAGTTAATCCAGAGAGGAAACCAGAGTTAATCCTGAAGTTAATCCAGAGAGGAAACCAGAGTTAATGCTGAAGTTAATCCAGAGAGGAAACCAGAGTTAATCCTGAAGTTAATCCAGAGAGGAAACCAGAGTTAATCCTGAAGTTAATCCAGAGAGGAAACCAGAGTTAATGCTGAAGTTAATCCAGAGAGGAAACCAGAGTTAATGAGTTAATCCAGAGAGGAAACCAGAGTTAAACCTGAAATTAATCCAGAGAGGAAACCAGAGTTAATGCTGAAGTTAATCCAGAGAGGAAACCAGAGCTAATGAGTTAATCCAGAGAGGAAACCAGAGTTAATCCTGACATTAATCCAGAGAGGAAACCAGAGCTAATGAGTTAATCCAGAGAGGAAACCAGAGTTAATGCTGAAGTTAATCCAGAGAGGAAACCAGAGTTAATGAGTTAATCCAGAGAGGAAACCAGAGTTAATTAGTTAATCCAGAGAGGAAAGCAGAGTTAATGAGTTAATCCAGAGAGGAAACCAGAGTTAATTAGTTAATCCAGAGAGGAAAGCAGAGTTAATGAGTTAATCCAGAGAGGAAACCAGAGTTAATGCTGAAGTTAATGCTGACGTTAATGCTGAAGCTAATGCTGATAGAGGACCAGCTCCGTCCTCCAGACCCCAGGACTCAGTCATCAGGCTGAAATTCTCTGATTTGTATGTCAATGACTTTGTTAATATTTCAGACTGTTGAAGAGAGAATTCATTAAACTATAAACACGGTTTGACTGAAAGAATCACTGAAACATTATTAAAAAAAAAAGAAAGTGTCATGCTATCCAGCAACAAAAATCAGTAATTAGGAACCCACTGAAGTTACAGTAGTTAATCACTTAAGTTCTTTAAAAGTAGAAATATCTTCATATACGTCTTCACATGACCTGCTGGCCTGAAAGTTATTGACTCAACTTTTTGAGGTTTATTGACTTTGTGGATCTTCCAATCTTGCAATTACTCTTTAAAGCTCATAAAATATTCCCAACAACAAACAGGCAGAAAAGAAGAGTCAGAAGAAAGTTGAAGGAAGGACTGGAGGCATTTCTGTTAAACGACAATCTGAACATATCAAAAATAAATCAATCATCACATTAAAAACTGAGGTCAAAGCCGACATGTCAAAAATACATCACTTATAAAACTGCACTTATGTAATATCAATAGTGTCTGAACAAAATTATTTACCACAAAAAGGCCGGGTGTAGCCTGTCTTAATAATAATAATAATAATAATAATAATAATAATAATAATAATAATAATAATATTAATAATAATGATAATGATGATAATAATAATGAAAATAATAATAATAATAACAATAACGATGATGATAATAATAAGAATAACAACAATAATGACAACAGCAACAATAATAATAATAATAATAACGATGATAATAATAACAATAACAAAACGATATATCATAATGATATATGATTGATAACTTGATAATTATATATCAATAACATAACGGTATATCAATAACTTGATAATTATATATCAATAACATAACAATATATAATAACTTGATAATTATATATCAATAGCATAGCGATATTTAATAACTTGATAATTATATATCAATAACATAACCATATATAATAACTTGATAATTATATATCAATAGCATAGCGATATTTAATAACTTGATAATTATATATCAATAGCATAGCGATATTTAATAACTTGATAATTATATATCAATAACATAACGGTATATCAATAACTTGATAATTATATATCAATAACATAACGATATATAATAACTTGATAATTATATATCAATAGCATAGTGATATTTAATAACTTGATAATTATATATCAATAACATAATGATATATGATTGATAACTTGATAATTATATATCAATAACATAACGGTATATCAATAACTTGATAAGTATATATCAATAACATAATAGTATATCAATAACTTGATAATTATATATCAATAACATAATGATATATGATAACTTGATAATTATATATCAATAACATAACGGTATATCAATAACTTGATAAGTATATATCAATAACATAACGATATATGATAACTTGATAATTATATATCAGTAACATAACGGTATATCAATAACTTGATAATTACATATCAATAACATAACGATATATCAATAACTTGATAATTACATATCAATAACATAACCATATATCAATAACTTGATAACAATACATCAATAAAATTCTTTTTCTTTCTTTCTCTTGGAGTTCCTCCCACAGGTGACGTCATTAAGGCCTACGTCACCCCCTGACGCCCACTCGGCTGTTTGGACCTGAGCTCGGCGCTCGGAGCAGAAGACCCGGAGTTTCTTTCTTCCCTTGTCTCTGTCGGGATCGGCCCGAGCGAAGAGCGTCTCGACGATGGTGTGCGGCGGTTTCACCTGCTCGAAAAACGCGCTGTGCTCCCTGAACGTGGTCTACATGGTGAGTGAGCGGGGTGATTGCTAACTTCCGGTTAGCCACATTAGCCGCTAGCAGGCTAGCTGTGATGTAGCGTTAGCCGGGAGCTAACGACACATCAGCTATAACCTCTTGTTTCTTGTGTTTTGCTTTCAATCCACAGACGTTCGTCGGTACGTATCAAGGTCGAACACGTCGGTTGTGTGAAGTAGGTTAGCTGGTTAGAGGTGCAGTGAGTAGCTCTGGACTTAGCCTGGTAGCTAACGCCGTTATACGCATGAAGAAAGCCGCTAGCTGTGAAGCGACCTGTCGGGTTTAACTCTAGACTCGACCTACCCGGGGGTTTAACTCCAGACCCGACCTACCCGGGGGTTTAACTCCAGACCCGACCTGCCCCGGGGGTTTAACTCTAGACCCGACCTACCCGGGGGTTTAACTCTAGACTCAACCTACCCGGGGGTTTAACTCTAGACTCGACCTACCCGGGGGTTTAACTCCAGACCCGACCTACCCGGGGGTTTAACTCCAGACCCGACCTGCCCCGGGGGTTTAACTCCAGACCCGACCTACCCGGGGGTTTAACTCCAGACTCGACCTACCCGGGGGTTTAACTCCAGACTCGACCTACCCGGGGGTTTAACTCTAGACTCGACCTACCCGGGGGTTTAACTCCAGACCCGACCTGCCCCAGGGGTTTAACTCCAGACCCGACCTACCCGGGGGTTTAACTCCAGACTCGACCTACCCGGGGGTTTAACTCCAGACCCGACCTGCCCCCGGGGTTTAACTCCAGACCCGACCTACCCCGGGGGTTTAACTCTAGACCCGACCTACCCGGGGGTTTAACTCTAGACCCGACCTACCCGGGGGTTTAACTCTAGACTCAACCTACCCGGGGGTTTAACTCTAGACTCGACCTACCCGGGGGTTTAACTCCAGACCCGACCTACCCGGGGGTTTAACTCCAGACCCGACCTGCCCCGGGGGTTTAACTCCAGACCCGACCTACCCGGGGGTTTAACTCCAGACTCGACCTACCCGGGGGTTTAACTCTAGACTCGACCTACCCGGGGGTTTAACTCTAGACTCGACCTACCCGGGGGTTTAGCTCCAGACCCGACCTACCCGGGGGTTTAACTCCAGACCCGACCTACCCGGGGGTTTAACTCTAGACCCGACCTACCCGGGGTTTTAACTCTAGACCCGACCTACCCGGGGGTTTAACTCCAGACCCGACCTGCCCCGGGGGTTTAACTCCAGACCCGACCTACCCGGGGGTTTAACTCTAGACTCAACCTACCCGGGGGTTTAACTCTACACAGGTGACGTCACATCATATTGATCACAAGCTTGTGAAAAATCGAATCGAAATCGTACATATTGACGTTATATCGTGATGAAGCTGGTGATTTACTTGACTTCTCTGCTAATTATCCATTGAAAATGTGTGAATAAATTACTCTTTTAAATATAAAAATATATGTTTAGTAATGTATAATCGAGATTATATATTTGAAATATAACGAATAAGGACATATACATGTATTCCATTACAATAAGCTAAATACTTCTATACATTCTAGACGTGTATCTATAGACACACATCTCTTAACCTTCAGTTAAAGTGCAGCAATTAAACAAGTTGATTTTCTGGACCAAGTCCCTGTTTCACCTTTAGCCCCGCCCCCTCGCCACACAACCACAACAGAAGGCTGGTGATTGGTTGGTCGGGTGCATATGAAACTTCAACTGCAACATATAGAATGTGTTCTACAGACGATTCTACAATCTCTGCCTCGTCAACCCGTTGTAATTCGTGACGATCCAATATTGCTCTCCCATAATCTGCAGTGTCATCAGTTATTAATCTGCAGTGTCATCAGTTGTCATAATCATGTATAAATACTCTTCGCCACTAGAGGGCAGCACAGAACTTTGCCGGTGAAATGTAAAGTGACAGACGTCAGTGTGGTTCATCTCCACCTCCTGCTACCATCTTGTATCAAAGTACTGTGTCAGTGACAGTGATGGAGAAGTTTTTGAAAACCAGGATCTCAGCTCTTCATCCATCAGGTCCAGGTTTCACACTGACGGAGGCACTATTAAAAAAAGTCCTTGCTTTCTGGATTTACTGGATTCCTGTTGATAAAACTTTGATGAGAAAGACTTTGATGTCTTTGATGAGAAAGACTTTATATTGTTAATAGAGGCTGCAGAGTTTAACATTTCAACATTTCCAGGTGGAGGTGTGACTCCAGAGTTTTACAAACAAAAAAGTGTGTCTCGGTTCAAAAAGGTAGAAAAACCCTGGTCTAGAGGCTCGTCGTTCTAATGAGACGCTCAGTGATCAGGTTTCATCACCAGCTTTTGTAAAGTTCACTTGTGTGACACGTCTTTCTCAGCACCGTGTGACGTTTGTGAAACCGGAACCAGGTTTTTCCCACTTGCACGGTGACTAACGAGGAATCTGACGAGGAGACGCGTGTCCAACTTGTCTCTGCCGAGCCCCGAACTAATGTCCGCTCTCCGTCCCGCAGCTGGTCGGCCTGCTGCTGATCGGCGTGGCGGCGTGGGGGAAGGGCTACGGCCTGGTGTCCAGCATCCACATCATCGGCGGGGTCATCGCCGTGGGCGTCTTCCTGCTGCTCATCTCCATCGTGGGCCTGGTCGGGGCCATGCACCACCACCAAGTCATGCTGTTCTTTGTATCCTTCCTCTCTGTGGGGGGCGGGGGGGGGGGGGACGGGGGGGCAGCAAAAACCACCCTTACTTTCTAAAAATTGTATTTATTGAGAAAAATCTCAAAACAGGCAAATGTAAACATAAAACATAGAGGTACATGAACTCCATGATGCTGGAGTCACCACTTCATCCTCGTTTCCATGACGATGCAGGAGTCACCACTTCATCCTCGTCTCCATGACGATAGAGTCACCACTTCATCCTCATCTCCATGACGATAGAGTCACCACTTCATCCTCATCTCCATGACGATGGAGTCACCACTTCATCCTCGTCTCCATGACGATGGAGTCACCACTTCATCCTCGTCTCCATGGCGATGGAGTCACCACTTCATCCTCGTCTCCATGACGATGGAGTCACCACTTCATCCTCGTCTCCATGACGATGGAGTCACCACTTCATCCTCGTCTCCATGACGATGGAGTCACCACTTCATCCTCGTCTCCATGACGATGGAGTCACCACTTCATCCTCGTCTCCATGACGATGGAGTCACCACTTCATCCTCGTCTCCATGACGATGGAGTCACCACTTCATCCTCGTCTCTATGATAAGATAAGATAATTACTTTATTGATCCCTGAAGGGAAATTGTTTTGTCGCAGCAATCTGGTAGCTAGGAATATTATAAAATACAATAGAATAGAAATAAAAGTAAAAAATAAAAATATGGAGTCATGGAGTCACCAATTCATCCTCGTCTCCCTGACGATGGAGTCACCACTTCATCCTCGTCTCCATGCTGGAGTCACCACTTCATCCTCGTCTCCATGACGATGGAGTCACCACTTCATCCTCGTCTCCATGCTGGAGTCACCACTTCATGAAGTGGTGACTCCAGCATTGTCTCCATGACGATGCTGGAGTCAGCACTTCCTCCCAGCCAATCAGAGGCCAGCACACCTTCAGCCTGTTTCCTTGACCCGGTGGCAGTACATGGTCATCCTCTTCATCGTCTTCCTCTTCCAGTTCGGGGTTTCCTGCTCCTGCCTGGCGATGAACCGGGGGCAGCAGGTGAGACCCGGGGCTGCCGGGGGGGGGGGGGGGCCTGAGGTGTGGAGGTCTGAGTGTTTCCTGGTTGGCTCCACAGGAGGCGCTGCTGAACTCGGCCTGGGGCCTGGTGGAGGACTCGGCCAAGGCGGACCTGGAGACGCAGCTGGACTGCTGCGGCCTGCTGAACGTGACGGACAGCCGCCTGCAGTTTGAGCAGGACCTGCACAACTGCCCTGCTGTGAGTATGGCCTCCTGTTCTACCTGTTCTACCTGTTCTACCGTGGTGCTGCCGTACTGGGGAGGTTTCAATGGGTCGGCTCCGGGTGGCCCCTGGGGGGCCCCCAGGTGGCAGTGACCCTGTAGAACAGAGTTTCTCAACCTCTAGTGTTTCCTCCAGATCGTCAGGTGAATCGTGGGAAATTATCACATTTTACATTATTTTCTAAAAAAACCTTTGTTCTCACAGCGACAGTGTGTTGCAGAGTAATCCTGTATAAATACTCTTCACCACTAGAGGGCAGTGTGCAGAGTAATCGTGTATAAATACTCTTCACCACTAGAGGGCAGCACAGAACTTTGCCGGTGAAATGTAAAGTGACAGACGTCAGTGTGGTTCATCTCCACCTCCTGCTACCATCTTGTATCAAAGTACTGTGTCAGTGACAGTGATGGAGAAGTTTTAGAAAACCAGGATCTCAGCTCTTCATCCATCAGGTCCAGGTTTCACACTGAGGGAGTCACTATTAAAAAAAAAGTCCTTGTTTCTGGATTTGCTCACGAGAGAAGGTGGTGGTTGACGCTGCTGTTCTGACTGCGTTCTTCTTCTGTGGTGGTTCAGTCCTGTAAGAAGAGCGCCGCCTGTCTGACCTGCGGGGAGATGATGCTGAACCACGCCACCGAGGCCCTGAAGATCCTGGGGGGGGTCGGACTCTTCTTCAGCTTCACCGAGGTCAGTTCACACCGCACAGGGTCACCTGTAGACCAGGACCCTACCTGTAGACCAGGACCCTACCTGTAGACCAGGACCTCCACTAATCTCTTCAGGTTTTGATGAACAACAACCACTGAGGTCAGAGGTCAGTGTGAGGATCCCTGAGTCCACCTGCAGCAGCTCCTGTATTGATTGATTGATTGATTGATTGATTGATTGACAGATTGATTGATTGATTGACAGATTGATTGATTGATTGACAGACAGTTGGTGTCTCTGGCCAGTGGAGACAGAATGATCTAGAAACTGTCTCACACTGAATGTCTCCGCCCACAGATCCTGGGGGTGTGGCTTGCTGTGCGCTACAGGAACCAGAAGGACCCCCGGGCCAACCCGAGTGCTTTCCTATAGTCGCCCCCCCCCCCCCCCCCCCCCCCCCCCCAACACCCCCCCCCCCCTCCCCCTCCCCCCCACAGAACCACACACTGAACAGACGCACACACCTCCACCTGGACTGAGACCAGCTGTCCAGAAAGCAGAGCTCCGCCTCATGCATGAAGGGCGGCGCTGACCCGGCTCGGTCCGGCCCGGTCCGGTCTGGCCCGGCCCGGTCAGTGTCTCCACGCCGCCTGGACGTGGGCGGCGGCCGCTGCAGGCGACGGCGCCTCTCTGCATGCGTCCCTCCACTTGTCATCGACTCCATGGTGACGGTGCAGCTCCCTGCTCTTTGTCTCCCCCCAGTGGTCAGTGCAGTCGGTTCCTCTCTCAGTATTTGACCCCCCCCCCCCCTCCCCCCCCCCCCCCCCCCCCCCCCCCCGCAGACGCCGACCTCGATGGGACGTAGTAGATGTTAGGAAGTTGCTACATGTTGGGGTACCGATATTTATGAACTGTAACTGAGCCCACTGACTGGTCAGTGTCTTGTGACGCCGCCGGACTGCAGCCGCCATGTTGTACCGCCTCTTACTGCTGCAGCTCCACCCACTGGGGGGTGGTGCATTCACACCGAGAACACCACCCCTCAGACCTGGCGGCTTGAGGTGGGGGGGGGGGGGGGGGGTGTTTCCTCTGGGCGACCTGATGATCCAGTCCTCCACGGTCCTGATCTGGAACCCGCCTGATGACAGATGGTGTGAGTGCACCACCCTTCCTTCAGGTCCTCGGCCCGGACCTCCCTCTGCTGGGTGGAGCCCCCCCCCCCCACCCCACCCCTCACCGGGGGTCCTCTGGGTGGAGGTGGACCAGCAGCAGAACGTCTAGAAATAATTCAGGGGGTTTTCCAGGAAGGAGGAAGCTGGAGCCTCGTTTCCATTACGGCACGGTCTGGTCTGGTACGGTCTGGTCTGGTTTGGTATGGCACGGTCTGGTCTGGTACGGTCCGGTACAGCACAGTGTGCCGAGGCCTAACTGTTGCAGGGCTCCACCACAGACCAGTTCGCTGAAGGACCAGTGAGGAGAACGTCGCAGCCTTGATACCAGGAGATGTTTAGATGTTGCTGCTCGTCCTCACTGACCAATCAGCAGACGGCTGCGTTGGAGCTCCGCCTCCTGGAGCCGTAGTGCTGTGCTAGCTACCTGGACGGGGGTGGGGGGGGGGGTGAACCACCGTAACCACGGTTACGCTCTGTCCTGTAACATCCACAACTTGTTTCAGTGAGGCAGCACGGAAAGCCATACTGTGTCGTACAGTAGTGCACCGTACCGTACCATACCTTACCATATCATACCTTACCTTACCTTACCGTATCCTACCTTACCCTAACCCAGTGGAAACGAGGCTGGAGTTTGTGGTTCCAGAACAGCTGATCTGAAATAGTTCAATATCAGGTTGTTTTCAGAGCCTGTTGCCACGGTGACGGCCAGCAGGTTGTTTTCAGAGCCTGTTGCCACGGTGACGGCCAGCAGGTTGTTTTCAGAGCCTGTTGTCACGGTGACTGCCAGCAGGTTGTGTTCGGAGCCTGTTGCCATGGTGACGGCCGGCAGGTTGTGTTTGGTCTGTTGCCATGGTGACGGACTCTCTTCCTGGAATGATAACTCTGAGTTTCCCTCATTCAAAGTGAACATACTCTTGAGTTTTCACACAAGCTGTTCTCTGGACCCCCCCCCCCCCCCCCCAGAACTGTTTTTCTTTTGTTGTGGAATTTTATGTTTTAATTCTCCTGAAACGTGATGTTTTGACTTCTTTGCTGGTTGATTTGTCCTCCTGTCCCTGTCCCTCCTGTCCCCTGTCCCCTGTCCGTCCTGTCCCCTGTCCCCCTGTCCCCTGTCCCTCGGGTCCGACAAACACCACACATCCAGTCCTTCACTGCGTTTATCTAAATAGCATTATGTACACTGTAAACGAAATGCAGTCAGTAAACATTCCCAATCATGTCAATAACCACGTAAAGTAAACATTGTTTAACTTCACGTCACACATCATGAACACAGACCACCTGTTAGCTAGCCTGGTTAGCTCAATGCTAGCGCAGCGAAACGTGTATTTTAGAGAACAAAATCTCTCTAAAACGTCACCGACACTACAGCGGACGGTCGGAGACGTAGACACGCCCCTTTCACAGCGACATGAACGGCCTACGTCATCAGCGGCCGCTTCACCGGGAAACATGAGCTCCGGAACTGCTCAGCAGGAAGGAAGTGCCCGGTAGGCCTTTCACAATAAAAGCGCCCGTGTCAGAATAAAAGCAGGAAACCACTACACACTACGACTGGGAGAATTCTTAACAGTTCCTTTTGCTGATCAGTGTTAAATACTTTGTAAACTAGACTTTGAATATTTAAATTGCGTGTGATGAGGCTGATATTTTATTGAAACTTGATGTTTCCTGTTGATAAATGTGTTTTTTCTCTTTTTAAACGCACTTGAACTTGAGAGTGTCTCTGGCTGAAGCTGCTTCTCTCCACGCCCCCCCCCCCCCCAACCCCTCCCCCCCCCCCAACGGCTCTTCTCATTCAGTGGACCTTCGATTTTTCAGACGGAATTTTTCCAAATAATAAAAATGTCACGATGGAGGTTTTCCTGCTCGACTCTTCTTTCCCAGTCTAAACGAGTCGCACGTCACAAACGCGTCACACAAGGTTTCTACACTCGCCTGGTTCCTGTTGTTCTGAAAACATTGTATTCGACGTGTTTTGAACGAAATCCGGCTCGTCCTGGATTTTCCTCCAGTGGAATGTTTGATGATTGAGCTCCATTCGGAACCAGCTTCCCCTCCTTACGCCATGTGCCATTGTTTACATTCTATCTGTGCTCAGTTGAACCAAACCAGCGAGAACCAGGATGTGACCAGGAAGAGAAGCTCCTGAACAAGTTGTGACGTTTCAGGTCGTTAGTGAAACTTATCGTGTTCATCAGCTGCTCGGAAGCTTTCCTTTACAAAGAAATGTGTTTTAACAGCAGATAAATGAGGATTCCGGCCTGAGTGACTCTGACCTCCTCACCACATGAGGCCGGATCATTTAATGGTTAATGATCAGAATTAGTCGCAGACAGGAGGAGGTCCTGAACCCCCATTTAATCAGACAGATGAATAAAAAGATCAGCTCACAACTTTGCAGACATGAACAATACCTCACGATAAACAAAAGGTAAAACCAGCTGCTGCTTCCAAAAGCAACATGAAGACACATAAACAGAACATTTTACTGGCAGTTCTCACATTTGCTTTATTAGAAGTTTAGCAAAGAATCCAGCGTCGTTCTGGGCGTTCAATTTCATAGTGAGTCACCTCACCGTCACATGACCGTGACATCACTGTGACCTCACTGTCACATGACCGTGACATCACCGTCACATGACCGTGACATCACCGTCACATGACCGTGACATCACCATGACATCACTGTGACCTCACCGTCACATCACTGTGACCTCACCATCACATGACCGTGACATCACCATGACATCACCGTCACATGACCGTGACATCACCGTCACATGACCGTGACCTCACCGTCACATGACCGTGACATCACTGTGACCTCACTGTCACATGACCGTGACATCACCATGACATCACCGTCACATGACCGTGACATCACCGTGACATCACTGTGACCTCACTGTCACATGACCGTGACATCACCATGACATCACTGTGACCTCACTGTCACATGACCGTGACATCACCATGACATCACTGTGACCTCACTGTCACATGACCGTGACATCACCGTCACATGACCGTGACATCACCATGACCTCACCGTCACATGACCGTGACATCACCATGACATCACCGTCACATGACCGTGACATCACCATGACATGACCGTGACATCACCATGACATCACTGTGACCTCACTGTCACATGACCATGACATCACCATGACATCACCGTCACATGACCGTGACATCACCGTCACATGACCGTGACATCACCATGACATCACCGTCACATGACCGTGACCTCACCGTCACATGACCGTGACATCACCATGACATCACTGTGACCTCACCGTCACATCACTGTGACCTCAGGTCACATGACCGTGACATCACCGTGACCTCACCATCACATCACTGTGACCTCACCGTGACATCACTGTGAGCACCTGCAGGAACAGGCAATAACACCTGTAGTAACAACCGCAGTAACAGGAAGGAAGCCTGCAGTAACTGGTAGGAGACCTAGATATAGACCTAGATATATATATATATATATATATCTTCTCTCCTCACTGCTGCATCATCACTTCTTCTCTCAGGGTCTCTGTTACTGCAGGTATATAGATCAACACCTTAAAAAGAAGATCCTCCTCTCAGCCTCACCATGGACCAGTCAGAACCATGGCCAGATCAGAACCATGGACAGATCAGATCAGAACCATGGCCAGATCAGTACCATGGACAGATCAGAACCATGGACAGATCAGAACCATGGACAGATCAGAACCATGGACAGATCAGAACCATGGACAGATCAGATCAGAACCATGGCCAGATCAGTACCATGGACAGATCAGAACCATGGACAGATCAGAACCATGGACAGATCAGAACCATGGACAGATCAGAACCATGGACAGATCAGATCAGAACCATGGACAGATCAGTGCCATGGACAGATCAGATCAGAACCATGGACAGATCAGAACCATGGACAGATCAGAACCATGGACAGATCAGATCAGAACCATGGACAGATCAGAACCATGGACAGATCAGATCAGAACCATGGACAGATCAGAACCATGGACAGATCAGAACCATGGACAGATCAGATCAGAACCATGGACAGATCAGAACCATGGACAGATCAGAACCATGGACAGATCAGATCAGAACCATGGACAGATCAGTGCCATGGACAGATCAGATCAGAACCATGGACAGATCAGATCAGAACCATGGACAGATCAGTGCCATGGACAGATCAGATCAGTACCATGGACAGATCAGATCAGAACCATGGACAGATCAGTGCCATGGACAGATCAGATCAGAACCATGGACAGATCAGATCAGAACCATGGACAGATCAGTGCCATGGACAGATCAGATCAGTACCATGGACAGATCAGAACCATGGACAGATCAGATCAGAACCATGGACAGCTCAGATCAGTACCATGGACAGATCAGAACCATGGACCAATCAGATCAGAACCATGGACCAATCAGATCAGAACCATGGACAGATCAGATCAGAACCATGGACCAGTCAGAACCATGGCCAGATCAGATCAGAACCATGGCCAGATCAGTACCATGGACAGATCAGAACCATGGACAGATCAGATCAGAACCATGGACAGATCAGAACCATGGACAGCTCCTGGTCCACTATGAGACCCCCCCCCCCCCAGCCCAGGATGACGTGTCCTCAAAGAGTCAGAGATGGAGGGATGAGCAAAGAAAGAAGAGTTGTTTACAGGATCTCTCCTCCTCCTCTCTCTCTGCACCTCTCTCTCTCTCTCTCTCTCTCTCCCTCCCTGTCTCTGTACCCCCTCCCTCCCTCCCTCCCTCCCTCCCTCTCTCTCTCTCTCTCTCTCTCTCTCTCGCTCGCCCCTCCCCTCCCCCATACCGGAAGTAGCTGCCTCGTTGGTTCACTCTCCTTTCTTCCATTTCGAGGAGGAGAACCGGAGCCTGATCTCCAGCAGAGCCTTCGCCTCCCTCCACGTGATCGGCGATCGGCGTGATGTCTGATCGGTGTGATCGGTGATCGATCGCCCCGCTGCCGGATCGACCACGTCGTTCTGCTGTTTTCCGTGTTGACGGCTGATGGAGAGGCGGCGGCGAGGGGGGAGGGGGGGGGGGAGGGGGAGGGGGGGCCCCCGGCTGCAGGCTGTTTTCCTTCTGCGCTCCTGAACACATGAAGACCAGATCATCGTGGTTGGACCTCCTCCACCCTCCTCCACCCTCCTCCACCTCCTCCACCCTCCTCCACCCTCCAGCCAGCTCAAGCTGCACGCCAAGGAAGGCAGATAGAAGAGGAGGGACCGGACAATAGAGGAGCAACCTGGACCGGAATCTGGATCTGGGCCTGGACCTGGACCTGGACCTGGACCTGGACCTGGACCTGGACCTGGACCTGGACCTGGACCTGGACCTGGACCTGGACCTGGACTGCACAATAAGGGACATTTTCATGGATTATGATCGTTGAGGAGAGTCCAAGATGTGACTGTGTGGATGGCATGTTGTTTTTTTTTCCATCCCATCCTCTCCTCCTCTTCCTCCTCTTCCTCCTGCTCTCCTCTTCCTCTTCCTCTTCCTCCTCCTCTTCCTCCTGCTCTCTCCTCTTCCTCTTCTTCCTCCTCCTCCTCTTCCTCCTGCTCTCCTCCTCTTCCTCTTCTTCCTCCTCCTCCTCCTCTTCCTCCTGCTCTCCTCTTCCTCTTCCTCCTCCTCTTCCTTCTGCTCTCTCCTCCTCCTCTTCCTCTTCCTCCTGCTCTCTCCTCCTCCTCCTCCTCCTCCTCCTCCTCCTCCTCCTCCTCCTCCTCCTCCTCCTCCTCCTCCTCTTCCTCCTCTCTGCCAGTCCTTTCAGCAGAACCATGTAGGAAATTCTTTCCGTGTGTTTTTCTGCTGCAACTGAATGAAAGAGTCTGAGAGAGAAAAGTGGAGATGAAGTGAGAGAAACTGCAGGACGGAGGAGAAGAAGCTGCAGTTTGACTGATGAATATTGAAGGAGTGTGTCATCCGCATTGACACACACACACACACACACACACACACACACACACACACACACACACACACACACACACACACACACACACACACGAACATGAACCCACCAGCTGAATAACAACAACATAGTGTCTGATCGGACCAGTCAGCAGTGGGCGGAGCTCCAGTCAGCAGTGGGCGGAGCTCCAGTCATACAGTGGGCGGGGCTCTTCATGTAGCCAATCATGTTCAAGTATCGGATTCGTATGTTTTTCAATGAACTGAAGGTCCTGGTGTTTATGCGCTCGGACCCGGGTCAGTCTGGACCAGACCCGGACCCCGAGCGGCGGCCCGGTGGCCCGGTGCGGGGCCTGGGGGGCCTGGGGGCCCTGGGGGGTCTGGGGCTGAGCGGCTGTGGCTGGCCCCCCTTCGACTGCCGGGGCCGGGACGATGAGGAGGAGTACTACGGGACCCGGCCGCGGCCCCGGAGCCTGGCCTTCGAGGACAAGGAGCCCAAAGTGGCTGCGGGGGGGCCGGACGGGTTTGCGTCCGGGGGGCCGGACGCTGTGGTAGCGGGGGGGCCGGACGCTGTGGCAGTGGGGGGGCCGGATGGATTTGTGGTGCCGGACGGGATGTCTCTAAGCAGCACTGCCAGCAGCCTGCGGACCCCCCAGTGCAGGATCTGCTTCCAGGGCCCCGAGCAGGTAAACCCCCCTCTTACCCCTCCTACCCCCCCTCTAACCCCCCTCCTACCCCCCCTCCTATCCCCCCTCCTACCCCCTCCTATCCCCCCTCTAACCCCACCTCTTACCCCCCCTTCCTACCCCCCCTCTTACCCCCCACCCCCCTCCTACCCCCCTTCCCTTCCACATTCGTACACCTCCATACTTTCCGATAGGGAAACATTCGTACACCTCCATACTTTCCGATGGGGAAACATTCGTACACCTCCATACTTTCCGATAGGGAAACATTCGTACACCTCCATACTTTCCGATAGGGAAACATTCCTTCACCTCCATACTTTCCGATGGGGAAACATTCCTTCACCTCCATACTTTCCGATAGGGAAACATTCCTTCACCTCCATACTTTCCGATGGGGAAACATTCCTTCACCTCCATTCTTTCCGATAGGGAAACATTCCTACACCTCCATACTTTCTACTGAGGAAACATTCCTACACCTCCATACTTTCCGATAGGGAAACATTCGTACACCTCCATACTTTCCGATAGGGATACATTCGTACACCTCCATACTTTCTACAGAGGAAACATTCCTACACCCCCATACTTTCCAATAGGGAAACATTCCTACACCTCCATACTTTCCAATAGGGAAACATTCGTACACCTCCATGCTTTCTACTGAGGAAACATTCCTACACCTCCATACTTTCCGATAGGGAAACATTCCTTCACCTCCATACTTTCCGATAGGGAAACATTCCTACACCTCCATACTTTCCGATAGGGAAACATTCCTACACCTCCATACTTTCCGATAGGGAAACATTCCTTCACCTCCATACTTTCCGATAGGGAAACATTCCTTCACCTCCATACTTTCCGATAGGGAAACATTCCTTCACCTCCATACTTTCCGATAGGGAAACATTCCTACACCTCCATACTTTCTACTGAGGAAACATTCCTACACCTCCATACTTTCCGATAGGGAAACATTCGTACACCTCCATACTTTCCGATAGGGAAACATTCCTTCACCTCCATACTTTCCGATAGGGAAACATTCGTACACCTCCATACTTTCCGATAGGGAAACATTCCTTCACCTCCATACTTTCCGATGGGGAAACATTCCTTCACCTCCATTCTTTCCGATAGGGAAACATTCCTACACCTCCATACTTTCTACTGAGGAAACATTCCTACACCTCCATACTTTCCGATAGGGAAACATTCGTACACCTCCATACTTTCTACAGAGGAAACATTCCTACACCCCCATACTTTCCAATAGGGAAACATTCCTACACCTCCATACTTTCCGATAGGGAATTATTCGTACACCTCCATGCTTTCTACTGAGGAAACATTCCTACACCTCCATACTTTCCGATAGGGAAACATTCCTTCACCTCCATACTTTCCGATAGGGAAACATTCCTACACCTCCATACTTTCCGATAGGGAAACATTCCTACACCTCCATACTTTCCGATAGGGAAACATTCCTTCACCTCCATACTTTCCGATAGGGAAACATTCCTTCACCTCCATACTTTCCGATGGGGAAACATTCCTTCACCTCCATTCTTTCCGATAGGGAAACATTCGTACACCTCCATACTTTCTACTGAGGAAACATTCCTACACCTCCATACTTTCCGATAGGGAAACATTCGTACACCTCCATACTTTCTACTGAGGAAACATTCCTACACCCCCATACTTTCCAATAGGGAAACATTCCTACACCTCCATACTTTCCGATAGGGAAACATTCGTACACCTCCATACTTTCTACTGAGGAAACATTCCTACACCTCCATACTTTCCGATAGGGAAACATTCCTTCACCTCCATACTTTCCGATAGGGAAACATTCCTACACCTCCATACTTTCCGATAGGGAAACATTCCTTCACCTCCATACTTTCCGATAGGGAAACATTCCTTCACCTCCATACTTTCTGATAGGGAAATATTCCTACACCTCCATACTTTCCGATAGGGAAACATTCCTTCACCTCCATTCTTTCCGATAGGGAAACATTCGTACACCTCCATACTTTCAGATAGGGAAACATTCCTTCACCTCCATACTTTCTGATAGGGAAATATTCCTACACCTCCATACTTTCTGATAGGGAAACATTCCTTCACCTCCATACTTTCCGATAGGGAAACATTCCTACACCTCCATACTATCCGATAGGGAAACATTCCTTCACCTCCATACTTTCCGATAGATAAACATTCGTACACCTCCATACTTTCCGATAGG